>NC_134044.1:24880532-25159787 GCF_965140245.1 Athene noctua
CTAATCTTTTCCTTTGTCTTCAAAACCTTCTGCTAAAAATGTGTTGAGTTTTTTAGCAATCTTGTGGGAAGACAGGGCAAAGAACATTTTTTCCCCACAAAAGAGCATTGGCTGCAGTACCACATCTTTTAAAAATTCCTTTCATCTTCCAAATAAAAATATTATCTTTACGGTAAAAAGGATGTTTAATATTTCCCTACTTTTTATAGTTTTATAGTTGCCTACTGGTTTTTCTCAAATTTTCAAATTTTGTGCCAGTTTTCAGCCAGGAATAAAATTTTAAGCCAAGTTATAAACCACTGAAAGAGAAACATTGGTACAGCCTTAAGTATAATAACAATGCCTCTGTGTCCAGTATTTTGATATCTGTGATATTAATTTGTACATTTTGACTTCCTAGATACACATTTGCAATAAAAAGTGCAGGATTTTTTCTAATTAGGAAATCATTGCTCTCTACTGGTTGGAAAAGCAGCTACCACTGGTTTGTGTTATGGCTGAAATCCCAAGAAGAAACGTGGGGGTTGCTGCTTTCCTCAGTTCCACTGGTGTCAGCAGGAAAAAAACCTTGCTGAAGCTCATGGCGGAGCAGAGGTGTAAAAGCTGTGAGAGATCAAAATGATCCCTGTTATTTCCAGGAGACAAATGATTGTTCCCACTGAATACAACAGGTGCTGTTTCAAGGAGAGAAGTGCTTGATACTAAAAAAAAATTTCACTTTCTTAACTTTATGGGAATGGCTTTCCACCATAAGCTTAAAAAATTAAGTTAATTATCTGCTCCTTTGAAGCAGCCAGAAGTGTCACTTCCAGTGACATCCGAAGCGTTAGCATTAGCAGCTCTGACAGCTGAAGGAGTGACTGGCAGAGGGCCTGGTACCACTCTAATTTGGATAAGAGGAACCTTCAATTCCTTGATTGTTGGCCAATACTGTAATGGAGGGGACATTTCCCCGGGTGGGCACCAGGTACCTGCAATCATCCCACAGCGGGATGGGCCATGCTGGAGGGGTGCCCTGAGCAATATTGATTAACTTGATCGCAGCCACCTGCAGAAGGACACCAGCTGGTTAAATGTTAGAAACAGGCTTGTTGTAAGACATGTGAGCTTGGTTTGGGCTGCATATGTTTGTTTCTTCTGGTCTTTCTCTGAACATCTTTTTTTTTTTTTTTTTTGGTACTGGTGATGTTATTATACAATTTTTATATATATTATATATATTTTTGTATGTAGGGTTTAAATACCTGAGCTTTAAATTTTGGTGCAGTCAAGGCTGTATCTGCTGACTGGTGTATGAGGGCTCAGCCTGCTCGTTGCCATTGGAGTTTGCAGGTGTTCAGGTTACACGACTCACCAGATTCAGCTGTGAAAAAGCAGGTATAAAATTGGCTGGGGGTGCTCAGGAGTTCTTGGCTAGTGTTTGTGGTGCTGGGTGGAGGTTAAAGCTCCTTTTCTACCTTTCAAGCAGGTAGGTCATTCTACTAATTTTATTTAGTCTAAATACTTAAGCTAAATTCTTGTGCAAAAGTTTTAAACTTCTTTCAAGTTGGGTTTATATAATTCTGTAACTTTAATAGAGTAACAATCTTCCAGCTTCTCCCTCTACACTTTATGTGTCTGTAAAAAAACCCTTTCCCTTTTTCTCTTAATGTTAAAATGGTAACTGGCCTCTGATGGCCTGAGCTGTGTGCTGTTTACTGGCTGTATGGTGCTCTCTGAAACTAGTGTTCTTAGTAAAATAGGCATGTAGAAATTTTGATGGCAAGTTTTTCTTTAAATTGCTTTAAATAAAATGTCTTTAAACTTCAAATATTTCTTCTTCAAACTTTCTTCATTTAAAAAAAAGTAAATCTTAAAGTGAGCTCAAATACAAGTTCTTCATCTGACTGACTAGAGGAAAGCTTGTATTTTGATTTGATGTTTTAAGATTATGCCTGATGAATTTTCAAGAGAGGCCTGTACTCTAGAAGGATAAAGCTTTCTAGAAGTTTTTCCCTCTTGCTGTATGAGCACCACTCTGCTGCATTTCCAGGTTTGGCAAAAAACCCACTATTTTTGCCATTATTGGAGTGGCACACTTAATATGCTAAGTGAGATGAGTGGGAATTGTGCCTATGTAACTGTGAACAGTGTTTTTTTTAAAGTGAGTTTCAATATTTTTATTATATCAAAGCATGTATAGAACAATTAATTAGATAAAATTGTGTGATTAAACATTGAGTTCTTTCATCTATTCTGGATACTTGGATTTCTGTCCTCCACAAATGTTTGAGATGAGTGAACAATATCAGGCTACAGGGTCATTCCTTAACATACCTTTGTTGGTTATTTTCACTTTGTTCCCTTCAGGAGCATCTGATTACTTATTTAAATGGTGGAAAACCCGATTAGGAAGACTAGTGATGGAGGGAAGGACAGAGACACAATTCTATTCCTGTGAAACTTAATCCCTTGTTTTAGAATACTGTTAAGCTTCCTCAGAGGTTGCTGCGGTGGGAACCTAAACTGATCTATCTTGACCTCTAAAGTATCATTAACACTTATAAATACAAAATGTACTTGGGGGACACTTCAGACATTGTCTGCCTTAGTGGAGAAATGATGGCTTGTCCCAAAAGGAGCATTGGCAAAGATAACTCTTTGTGGTGGAGAACCTGAAGGCCAGGAGGAGCTGGAGTAAAATGAAGTACCAGCTGCTGAGAGTTTCTATGATTAGGCACTTGCCTTCTATCAAGCTAAAACTCACCTGGAGTGAAATGTTCCTTTAATGTATTGCTCAAATACAATGCTGAGGATTTATATCTAGTGTAGGACTTTGTGCAGGATTTTCAGCTAAATGTATAAGTGTTGGTTTAACTGCCCTGCCTTGATGTAAGGGATACTGGAAGCAGTCATCTTAGGTAGTAATCCAGAGTTGTTTTATTTTCAAAGTGCTGATTTAATGTATTGGCTACTGAGCACAATGGTTTTAGGTTGGAAAAAATTTTAGAAAAATCCCAACCGTACTGCTCCAAAATGGAGTATCCCGTGTCAAGATATTTGTGGGTGCCTGGTGTCTTGGTGCACCATCAGTAAAGGGTATGAGATTTATGCCCATATCAAAATATCAGTGAAATTAGGTTGTTAGCTTACTTGCTGTGGAAAAAACAACATCCTGGGGATTTGAGAGGTCATCTGCTCCCAAAAGCAAGTTGCTGATGAATCAAAGTGGGGACATACCACCTTCCTTCTGATATTTGCTCAAGCCATGTATTAACTTGGTTGGTGCATGGAAAAGAGACTGGGAATTGCTGATGGCAGGGGCTTAGTAGATGTTTCACTCTCCCAGCTGCTAATGAAGCAGTTCTCTGGTGTGATATCTGGGTGTTGTCGCTAAGGTACCGCTGGGTCATATTTTTAAGTGTTGATCTGTAACAACAAATACATGTTGCTGAATTGCATTTTACTATGAGTTCAGGCATACTCTGTTTTCTCCATGCTTTGCCCCTTTAAATAAAGCATTGGATTTGAGGAAAGGGCTTATGGCAATAGGGTGATGCTGCTTTTTAAATTTTATTTTAGATGTGAAACTGTTTGTGGCTTATGAGAGTCCCTCTCTGATCTGACAGCAAAGATTTTAGATGCTGTGGTTGTGTCCCATCTGTGCTTTAGGAGTACGTGTTCGTGCTAACTAGATACCTCTGTGGGTTTAATGGATGTGTTACTTAACAAATCTCAGTTTCTATGCTGATTGCATTGTAAAACAGCCAAAACTTTAAAAACTAACAATAAATTCATTTCACTGAGAGGAGTGAGTGGCATATTTGCATATTATATATGTCAATTGGACATTTCTACGGCTTTTTAGGATCACTTCAGATTAAAGGTGGACAGAGTATTTTTCTAGGAACCAGGTATTCATGTGAGATGTCTGTAAAAGCAAATTGCTGGAAAGCTGCTTATTATGGTCTCTGTTCTGGGGCTGGTGTGCCTGGGTAGGAAGCCAAATGGCAGATGGTGTTTGGATGGATGACTTCACCTCCAGTGGGAGGCTCTCTGCAAGGTCCCGTATAACTGTTGCTATTTGGCAAAGTCTAATTCTGGTGAGAAGGATAAAAATACCTGTGTTGGAAGGGGGTTATCAGGAGTATTGATAGCTTCTTGCCTATACCTATATTGTCCAATAATCAGTAAAATATGTAGAAAAAATAAGACTCTACTGTGTGTCACAACTTCTGTGTTCCATTAGTAAGATAAAAGTCTTGTTCACATTAGAATAAATATTATTCATACAACCTGGTTTAGCAGCATCATAAAATGAATCTATAAAATGCCAGAAAAGTTCAGATGGTGCTTTGTGTCTACAGTGTGGAGGCTAAAGAATGAGCTGGACTCTGGGCGTCACATGGAGAACACTTCTTCATCTCAGTGTGGACAGGGGAACAGTTTGTTCCTGTGCCAGTGAGGATTGCTCCTTTCTGGGCTATTTGTTAGTGGGTGCTGTAGTAATTTATAAAAGAGTGATCCTGCTTTCCTACTATCAGGGCTCCTAAAAGAGCCTGGGTCCAAGTGGGGATCCATATATGCATGGTACCAAGCTGCAAAATCTTTCAGCTCTGGGGTCCTTAATGGCAATTGTTCCCTGTGTTACGTGCTTTCAAACTGGAGTGTTGAGACAGCCTCCACTACCGTGGTGTAATACGAAAAGGGGAAGATCAGGAGAAGTTATTAACCCAGCCCAGTGCTTGAATATCAAAAAAACTTGCATGGAGACCAGAATGCTGTAGGAGTACTTGTTGGCCTGGAAAGGAAATAGTGATTTCTCTTGTGGTGGTGGTTAGTGTTCACATGGGCAGCATGCAGGGACCATTTAAGTGAGGGGCTGAAGTGCTCTAGGGAACAGGATGTACATGTGTAACCCAGTTTTGGTTTTCAGTGTGTACTACATTTATTTTTAAAAAATCTGCTTAAAAAAAAATCTTCCCTAATAGAATATTGCTTCTTAATGAATAGACCCCCTTGTTATGGGACAGCTTAGTACTGTTAACATTTTTCTCTCTTGTTTGGCTTTATTAGGTGCAATCTCCCATGGCTATCTGTAAAGCCAATTAGTGGAGAAAATAACAGCCATATTAATCTCCCAGAGCAGTGCAAGAAAAAGAGTTATAATATCATAGGGAAATTGTTCTAAGTGTGAAAAATTACCCACTTCGTCTATTTCATTTTTCTCAAACTCCAAAATTAATGACTTTCTGAAAAAAAGAGATATATTTATCTCTGTATAAAGGGAGAGATTTGATGAATGTTAAAGAGAAACCAATAGAGCTTTAATAAAAATGTATATGTCCATAATCCTATGAAATCCTATGAATCCTATTCCAGCATGTTAAACTGCTGATTTGTATCTCTGTGTCAAATATAATTACAGGCAAACAGGAGCTGTGTTATAATATCTATTAATCAAGATTATAATTAGGATTTTAAGAAGCTGCTTGTTCAAGCTGGGAACTGCAGCAAGGAAGTGCCAGAGCTGGTGAGCCTTCAGCACATGGCACTGTTTGCAGCCTGGGCATGAGCCTTATGGGTGCTGCCACCCAGCAACCCCATGGGGAGCAGACTCTGCTGATGGGAGATGACTGCAGTCAAGATGAGGTTCAACCTATATTGCCTTGTGTATTTGGGGATGTGAATGGGAAAAGTGGTCACTAACTGAAGAGATGCAGCTATTCATGCCAAGTCAGCAAAAATTCTTGACTTTTGGGAAGTTTCATGCCATTTAGATGGGTCACATAGCGTTGGGTCCTTGTTAAAATACTTGAATGAAAAACAGCTCAATTTGTGTTTTCTAGCATGGGCAGTAAGGAACTGTGCACCAGTTGCTATGAATAGTATTTTTGAACACTTCCGTGCCTTCTGATCTCTAAGTGCCACACAAAAAAAATAGGGTTTGGAAAAAGGAGGGGATTGATGAGCTTTTGCTGTTAGCACAAGAGGAGGAACTGATAATGGTAGGCAAATAAAGCCAAATCTACTGTTAAAACAGTTAATGATTCAATATTTCAACACATCCAGTCTTGCTGGCCCTCAAAATCGTAAACTTAAATGGTTAGATCTTTTCTCTCCTGAATTTTTCCCTTTTTCTTTTTCTTGAAAGGCTGCCTGATGCTCATGAGTTTGGCAAATTTGGATTGTGTCCTTTATCTGCTTTCTCTCCTCTTTTTTTTTTTTTTTTTGTTATTCTTGTTTGTTCTCCAGGCATGTTTTCCTCAACTTCTACCAGGTCTAGTCATAACAAGCTGAACATGGCGTGAATGTTCCCAGCCTCATTTTAACTAAATTAACTACATTTACAACCTTGGTGTCAGAGCTCTGAACAATGAAAGCTTGCCACCAAACACATGAAAAAAAAATGAAATTAGCCAGTAGTAGGAAACTACAAACAGCTGAGGCATTCAATTGTTAGCCATTTGAAGGATTAACTTCTAAATCATGTAGAGCTCCCTTGGTAGTTTAGCTAGTTGGGCACTCAGGGGTATATAAAAACACACTTTAAAGTAGAAATGTATTTCTTTACCTATAAAAAAGAGATTTACTGGCAGGTTGTGATATTATTAATACTGGTTTTTTTCTGCCATCATCTGTAGTACTTAATCATGCTTTTTTTTTTACTTTCTACATACACTTTTCTGTAGGGTTACCAATGAAAAGACAGTGCAGATGAACTTGGTGTTGGGAGATGGATGATGCTATTACCTAGAAATATATTTAACCCACTGAATTTGGTCAAAACTGCCTACAGTATGGGGTTTGTGTATGTGAATAACTTCCTCCTATGGATATTTGTGCACTAGATGTATAAAATGCTCCTCTGGTTATTACGCTAATAATTATGGTGGATTCTCTGTATATGTATCTTAGCTTTCAGTTGTGTGAGAATGAGTGACACAGGTTTTTTTAGTAAGAATTGGTAAAAGATTTTCTTAATTCATTGCAAAGGGTCACCAAGGACTTAATGAACACCATGAGAAAGGAAACTCTACTAATTATGGTCATATGTTTATTTGAATTCACCTTTTTCCCTGTCACCTGAGAACACTGTCCTGGACCTGTGGAACTTCACAGGGGAAGAATTTCCCCACAATTTCTTTATTGTTTCTTTCAAACAAGACCCTGAAGTCTTCAGACAAGTGTTTATTCAATCAAAATCCTTCAGATTGCACAATTAAGATTGATGAATTTTATAGCAGTCTTTTTATTTTTTTAAATGAATAGCACTAAACAGAGGTGACTTCTTCTCCTAGCACAGACTTGATAATGAAGCCACTGAATTTACTTATAATAGAAATATATATTTGTCCAGAGAGTCTTTTGCAGCAGAAGTCCAAAACAAGGAGCTCATTTGGAGAGAAAAAGGAATAACAGCAGCAGAACCAACACAACACTGAAATAAAGGGGAAAAATGTAGAATCACAAAGAAAACCTAAACAAATAAAGTGCAAACAGAGAGTGACAAGCGCACTCAGCCCCTGGATTGGTTATGGATGAGACGACAAGTATATGATGAAATTAATGACCCTCTGTCAACTTTTTAGATCTCACTTTTAAAGAGAATGGACCAAAAATCAATAGCCCCCAAACCACTAGTACTCCAGTGAACCAGTTTATCATTTATCTTACTGCTGGCACTCATATAGAAAGTGCAGCCAAGCACAGCATAGGACTTTCATTGGTAGTCATCATTACATGCGATGTTTGAGCACTCCAGTTAAAGGTCAAAGGTGTGCAGTACAGCTCCTCTGAGAAGTACCTATCTGAAATTACCAATATCTGTGTATGGCTTATCCATGCTGTACACTGCTTTTTTTTTTTTTTAAATTCCTATGTGTATTTCCCCTTCCTGGGCTTCACCTGCTGGCTGAAGCAGAAGCAATGGGGCTGTAGCCCAGCAGTGGTGGCTCTGCACCCAGGGTTAAGGTTGAGGTGATGTTTCCATTATCCATTCTGATTCTCAAAACATCGTGTCTCAGTTATTTCTAGTGGCATCAAGCTGAAATCACTGACATATGAGCTAACGCTTCTAATGAAATTTTTACTCTGCTCTCCACCCTCAAATAAGTTTACGAATCATATTTAACATCTGGGTTTTAGATGCTTGCTTTAAGTCCAAAATGGACTCGGCTGAATTTAAAGTCTATGTATTGTAAATTACTTTTCTGGTAACTAATACTAAATCTGGAGAGCTCTCAAAAAAAAAAAAAAAAATCTGGTGGAGGGGATAAGTGCTGAGATTACCTTTCTGTCATTTCTGGTAAGCCAGTGGTGTTGTATTACTGCAGGGAGATCAGGGGTGTGTTGTACCAGTTGCTCCACACACATAGTAGTTCTTGCCTTGAAATGTGCGTGGTCTGAAGGGATAAACTGGGAAAAGTAGGGCAATAAACACTCATTTGGTGCCTCAGTTTCCATCTGTGTAAGGGGATAGTAAGAGGCAGTTTTTAAAAATGCCCAAGTTAAGAAACTACCTGTTCCAGTGGGAAAGCTAATGGAGTAGAGGCATGAATCCAGGTTTCCTGATCAGTCTTCCAATGTGTTGACCAAGGATCCCTCTGGCCTGCTGGTGTTTGTTCAAACCCCATCAGAAGGGACTTAAGCTGGGACCTTCCCAGGTGCCTGTGCCTGGGGATGTGGCTTGCTGTGTTTTGTCCACGTAACCGGTCTGTCTGTGTGCTGGGGGTTTCCTCCTGGGCTTCTGTGCATACCCACACCAGTACACAGCCAGGGTGGGTGCTGGTCACACTGGGATTGAGACCCTGCAAAAAGGGTTGTGCCCACCCCATGTGAGAGCATGTTTGTCTCCTCCTCGTGTATGTGCCAAATGTAGGGTCAAAAAGTGACTTTATGGAGCCAAGGCACTCTGAAAATGTTGGCACAGCTGTGGAAGAATAAAATATTTCCTGCCACAGTGCTGTGGGAAGCACAGCAGCTGCCCTGTGCTGCTGCAGGTAGCGAGATACTTTAATGCTCTTTTATAACAGGGAAATTTTCTCCAGATATCTGCAGTCATTGTGCATGGGGATGCTGCCCTGATCTGCGGGAGGGGAAGCTGTGCTGCCACACTTCCATCGATTGCTGTGGGACAGCACAGTGGTGGCTGTGGGAGGTGGAGTCTTCCAAAATACACCCTTGCGACTTGATGGGTATAAGGATGTGTCTCATGTGCCAGGGAGGCAGATAGAGGTGTTGAAAGATTTGGAAGAAAGGTTGTAAAAAAAAAAAAAAAGAAAGGGGGGTTTGCCTCAACAAAAAATCATGTTAGAGACAAGAAAGATGATGCAGGTTTCCTACTGAACATGTGTGTCCTTAACTCCAATGTGGTGGTTACAGGCTGAGGAATTGGTTGCAATGGAGAATAGTGTTAAAATGAAAAACCAAAAAAATCTCTAGAAAATAAAAAATGTTTAAGGAAAAGAATACCTCTAGTCATACTGCAATACATTGGTGAGACGAAATACAAGTCCAGGAGCGTCCATATGACAGCACTGAGAAAGGACCTGTTGTGTCTTCAGTATTGCCACGCTGATGCACTTGGGCAGGTGTGAGATGTGTGGGAGCTCAGTGTCTCCCCGCCTCTGACCAGCCACCCCTGCAGCAGCTGAGAAGTGTGGTGGGGCCCCCTGTCCCTTGAGCATCAGGGATGCAGGTGATTTTGCTTTGTTGGGAAGGAAGTCCTGCTTCATTTCTGGCCTCCTGATGTGCTGTCATTTTGGTCTGTCGTTCAAAAAAACTTGTGCAGTTACGTGCAAGTCACAAAAATTTCCTGTAAGTCTCCCTGTCTGCATCTTCATATTTGAATATAAGTGTGGTCAGGAGATGTGAGGCACAAATACTGCATCTCTAACAGAAATCGCATGCATGTTTTTGGTGTGCAGCTCTGATCTGCTGTGCTAAAACCACTGGCTGTTGCTCTCCCCTATGGGGCACAATGCAAGGACAAGCATTCAGGGTAGTAGCAGACAGCAGCAAAGAGAGAAGCAATGTGTCCTCAGAAGGAGTAGGACTGACAGCATGGAACATCGCTAAATTTCAAGTGAGGTGTGCATGCAGCAAAGTTCAGGCTTATTGTCATCTACTGCAGAACTGCTGGGCATGAACAGTGGTACAGGGTGCTCCAACTACTGCGCGAGGAAGCGCATTTGATGCTGGACAGGGTTTTGAGTGCAGAGCATGAAGTGGGAAGTGGAGCAACAGCACATATACCAGCGTGATAGGCAGCTAGAGACTAGAAGGCGAACAGCTTAAAAGAGCAGAGGTTTCAATTAATTTTGTGCTTAGAATTAATTTTGTTGGTGGGTGAATGTTAGAAGGCTCATCAGAGGGAAGAGAATTTACATGCACAGATCACTGGGATTTAGTGCAGCTTCCGCTGATGCCAATGGAAAAACTCCCGTAGCTGTGGAAGTGGAGGCTGGATCTGATGTAGGTCAATCTCAGAGCTGAAAAGTCAATGCGTAAAATAAAAACTACCATCAGTGCCTATGAACAAACAAGCAATCTCTTCAATATTCAGTTAGTGGGTTTTTTCCCAGCATATTAAACCCATATTTTATCCGTAAGAGTGAATAGAGACAATTACTTGAGTCACACCTATCATATCCTGTTTGCTTGTACAGTAAGTGCCCGACACCAGAATGGCGAGCTCACATTGTGTGTTCCTTTCAAACAGAAAAGGCAAGTTGCTTCAAGTAGAACAATTCTTGTACTAATTGCAACCACTTCAATTTTGCCACTCCAGGCTGGTTTCCCTGAATGAACATGCTAATCTGTTAAAACCTGTAATATGTTAAGACATTTAATAAATATTTTCTTTTTAGTTTTTCTTTTTTGTTTTACAAATAGACCAGAGACTTTTCAGTGGAAGAAGCTAGGAAAGTCGTGTTTACTTTGACATTAAATCATTCTGTATTCAATGTGGCAATAGCTTAGCTTCAGGGGATACTTGATAAGATGGGGTGGGGAGAAAGGGATGATCTCTGATACAAGCCCATTCCTGGTTTCCAGTGAAGTGCTCGAACCCATTTGCTATTGCATCTGTGCTTACAGAGGGACAGGCACCATTACACTTGCATCCAGTGCCAGATGCACTTACATTTCAAAGCTTTTATGATCCAGACTTTCAGTTTTCATCAGTTCATTGGAAGAAAACCTGTGTTTTCCTTCCATGAGCACTACCAGCATCTAACTATTGTGTTTACCAATTTGTGCTTTTATGATCCATGTTTCTAATTCTAAACTGAATGTTAAAATCTGGGTCAGAACAATGAAAACTTGCAACTTGATTTAACAAGCGGAGCTTGGAGCTGCTCTTTGGAGAGCCTTTCGGAGCACATATTTTCCTGGTGTGGGCAGATCTTTGCTCCCCCTGCCCACAGGCTGCTCACTGGGGTGTTGCTCCCCGGTGTGGCTGGTGGAGCATGATCTGGTGGGGACCACATGTATCCCTGCTGTCATCCTCCCTCTCTGTAAAGGGAGCACCTCAAGTGGCTACCTGCAACGAGACTGCATAGGATATGTAATTAATTAGTGTCTGCATTCCTAAAGGCCATGGCATTAAAAAGGAAAGGCAAAGGCTTCCCACGTCTTAACTCAGAATGGTCATAGCTACTTCTGTGCATATTAACTAGAAATCTTTCTCTTCAAAATCAAGTATCAGACATGTTGTGTGTATTATAACTTAAAAGCTTCAGTGGAGCTGCATTTTTGAGAGTTGTATTCATTCTGGAACTGTACCACAATTCATCATATTAAACTTCATTTGTTGGAAGCCTTGCACTGGAATATGGGCTTGGTCTCTAAGGAAGTGCTTCATTTCTGTGTTCCTTACCAATAACAGCATACGGCACTGTCTTTTTATTACTCTGTGGCTAGCACCATTCATATACTGCATTTCTACATCAGGGCTGGAGAGACCCCCATCCTGCTGAAAAATTTAGATGGCTACAGCAGTAATCAGAAATACCAATAAAGTGTCCCTGGTTCTAGGTGGTGATGTGGGATGGAGGGAGAGAAAGATATAAAAATGAATCATGATGTGAGACAGCATTGCTCTGGCAACTGCTTCAAAACCTGAGTGCAGTGAGACCGTATAAAGGCTTGAGAATATTCCTATGATCCTAAAGAGACCCGCAAAGACATTGCAAACTCATCAGGCGGCCAGTGCTGCAAGGAGGAGGAGAAATGCTGTTTTGAGTCATTCATCCCCAAACAACAGATGTGCCTTAACCTAGAAATAGGTAATATGGCTTCCAACTGCTTTGGATAAGCCTGGTTAAAAAACAACCATACGTTTAACGCAGGAAGCTGTCGAAGGTGTAAAGAATGGCTAAGTAAGTGAGTGGGACACCATTAATCTTGGTTTGTTTCAGCACTACATCTTTAGCCATTGAATAAAAAAAAAAGCCTTGCTCCTAGCTCATAACCCGAGTGTTAAAACTGATGTCCTCCCCATTAGGGTCTGTAAGCTCATTAGCACATGGCAATTTATCCTCTTTTATTTCTTCTCAATTATCCTATCATCCATTGTATCTGGATCTGATTACCCTTTCCCAGAGTCAAACATTATCTTGTAAATCATTTGCTTTAAGGCTAAGCCTGCCATTGCATTGCCCAGGATTTGCTTAGGCAGGTAATAAATCAATTAGCATTAAACTTGTGGCGTCATCAATTTTCTTTCCTTGTGACTGAAAAAAAGGAGTACCTGAACTTTGCAAAGCTGTATCAAATTTCCTTATGCTGTCCACACTGAGATTTCCCTCTTCTTCCCTTGCTTTCCCCCACATTCCCAATCAATATCAGTACACTTCGTACTGAACTGGAGATAAAAGCGGTCAGGGAAACTGCTGCAGACCCAGATGGGAAGTCTATGCAAAGAGTCTTGTTGACTTGGGATCCTTTGGATCAAGCCCTGGGCAAGACCCCTGTAACCAAGGGACTTCTGGGTTCTGCTATTTGATAAATGTTAAAACCTGGATAGTGATGATTGTCTAGCACGACAAGCCTGTGACCGCAGGAATGTGAAAATGATGTGATATTCCTGCTCTTCCAGTGCTGGGAGGGATCTGCTGGTCCTCTTCCAGCCCCACACTGCCCCAGGGATGCTTGTGCTGGTTATCTCGTGTGCTTCCCTTGGGTGCAGGCAGCCCCGGGGTGGCGGGGGCACAGTGATGTGCTCCTGTCCCCCCTCCTTCCCAGAGGCTGATGCAATTGGTGTGGCCGAGGTGTCTCTCCCCAGAGGGTTGCTTTGGCACAAATGCAATCCAGAAATGGTGTGGACAGCAGGAGCACAACTGGCTTTCTTCTGCTCCTATGTGCTCACCTCTGGACTTGCTCCCACGACTTTTTGGCGTATCCCCAGGATCTGATCTGACAGTTACAGCAACATTTATTAGCTGTAGTCTGGGCAAATGATGCAAAGGGAAACATTTCTTACACCCTTTGTATATAATCTACTAGTTCAATTGCTGAATCAGCTTTCTTGTGTTTGGATTTTGATGTATGTAGCCCCTATAGTATTATGCCCTTTTTTCCACATTAAGTCTTCAAAATGGGAGATGTAAAAATTTCAACAATGTTGATTTGCCATGATCCAACCACAAACTAACTACATGTGAGACCTGTGCTGAGACCAATGCAGTGGAAAACCGGAGATTAGGTTTATCCAGTTGTCTTGCTTTGTTATGAGACGTATTAAAAAAGTCTAAAGAAACTGACTTTAAATATATTAAAAAAAAAAAAAAAGGCAGACTTGTTCAGACATGGACTTGCATATTAGGGCTTTGAATGCTATCTCTTATGGGATACATGGTGTTCCATAACTGCAGATTTCCACTGAAACCACCTCATCTTCCTTTGAAGGAGATGGTGCTGTCCCGTGCTAGAGATCATATGGGGCCATCCAGGGCTCAGATCTGGAGTCACACATCTCACCTTCTTCTGTTGCCTGCTGGACCGAGCTAAGGAGCGAGTGTACGGATTCCCGATGGACATACCCAGGGCTCACTCAGTGACTCTGAGCCATTGTTTCTGTGGAAGAAAGTTGTTCTGTTTTTATTTGCTTGTTTTGTTTCAGGGCTTAACTGGTTATTGTTGTGTCTTATATTTTGGTTACTTCACAGACATTTCCATGGCTTTTTGTTAAAAAGAAGTGTAGCAGGAAATAAGAAATGCTTACATGTAGGCGATATAAATTATTCATTCTGAAAAGACTTCATTAGAGATGC
Organism: Athene noctua; assembly: GCF_965140245.1. Taxonomy (NCBI): domain Eukaryota; kingdom Metazoa; phylum Chordata; class Aves; order Strigiformes; family Strigidae; genus Athene; species Athene noctua. The sequence goes on from NC_134044.1 coordinate 24,894,788, forward strand.
CCGGCTGTCAGTAGCAGGGATTAGTATTTGGCTTTGTGGATGTTAGGAGGTTTCCTATGAGTTCTAGTCGTTGACTCAAGTTTGCCCCAGTAGCTAACCCACAGGTGCAGGTTTCTGGAGGAAAGGCCTGAGGAGTTTGTGCCCTGTCCTGTCTGACCCGTTACCATCACCTGGGAAAGGTGCCTGCATCTCCCTTCTCCTTTCTGTTATGTCTGCTGTTGCTCTCTCCAAATAATGGAAACTTGTCTTTGCATTTAACAGTGTATAAATGAACTAGTGCAATTGCTGAAACTTCTTCAAAGGTTTTATGCTTGTGATATCTTCCTAAGCCATGTGTTACACAGGTTTTTTGATTCCGAAGGCAAACAGGCTCTTGCTTTGATCACCTGGCTGGTCACAAGCAGAGGTGTCCTAGTGTCCGAGCTGTGGAGCAGAATTGCCTGGTGCATTCCTAACAAACTTATGGAAGACTTGTCTGAGATAGGCAATACTGTATTTTACAGGTATTTTCTAACTAGAGAAACTGAGGCAGTCAGCAATGAAATGGCAAGGTCATGCAGATACTTGTTGGGAGAGAGAAGAACAAAGAAGCCCCATTTCTCATGCTTGTGGTATAACTCCCAAGATTACTTATTTATATCTCCCTCTGTTGACATCTTCCCCATACAAAGTATGTAAAAGAGAGACAGCAGTTCTTTTCCCAAAAGTTAGGATTCAAAAGGGGAACTTCTTGAAAGTTTTCATTAAAATCCCAGGGATGCCAGATATAAGGTATTTCCTGGGACTCTTAAAGGTCATTTGTTGAACAGTTTCTTCTAAGCATATATGACAAATTATTCCCTTGGCACAATAAACAGGACTCAAGCCCTTTAATTATAATATAGCACTCAGTATCTTTAGACATTTCAATGTTTCCTATGTACCCTACACATTTCATTACAAGGAAAGGTGGAACAGAATTAAAAGGGTGACATTACCCAAAGATTGATAGTTTACCTGTCCAAAAGGAGAAGTTGCAGTACAAGTGAGCACAAAGGAAAGAAGGATCCAAAACGAGTTTTGATTGCAGAGGAGACTTGGATAAGAGAGTTTTTATTATCCGCAGCTTTTAGCCTTATTTACCATCAGGCTATCTTGCCACAAGCATGCTTTTTAGATCTGACAGCTCTGAATTATGACCATTGTGGGATCCTATCTCATTAACTGAAATGGGAGAATAAAACATCAAACAATCATAAAAATAATTTGGCACTGTGAAACCACTTAGGAGCAGCTGTCAAACAGGTTGGAAGATAAAGTTCTAAATAAAAAGAATAGAGAGAGCTGCAATGTCCTGCCATATGCTTCCTCTGCATTATAGACTCCTTAATAATATGAAGTGCCTGTGTTTATGCAGAATAGGCCAGACACTCCATATATGATATTGATTATGCCTTAACCCCAATTTAGTAAAGACATACTCCTCCTTTTCCTAATCAGATATTGCAGAAGCAGTTTTCTGAAAATGTCCCTAATGCCAAGACATATTTTATCTCCGAAGGCTGTGGCAGGAGATAGGGCTTTGTCTTGCCTATTGTCATGGCTTGGGGCCCAGTTTTAGGACAGCGAGGCCCCTGTGGGGCTCTTCTCCAGCAGTTTTCATCCAGCAATTCAAAAACATACATCTTTATCAAGCTGTTGTTGTCAGACAACATTAGATAATTAATAGGCCATTTGTCAGCCTGCACAAAACATGTTAAAATCCCAAACACAATCAGGATAAATAGTTGCCTGCTCTCTGAAGGCTTTTTGTTCCCACATGCAGGCATTGCAGGCAGATATTTACTATTAAACAAGACTCATTATTAATTACATCTAATGTTAATTAATTAACCGCCTCTGTGCATTGAGGGCTCTCTGTGACTTTCAATTGTTTTAAGGAGCTAATTGGTAACTTAGTAGTTTGCATGGAAGTTGTTTCTTGTTCAGTTCATGTCAACTTTTTCAACTTAATAGAATAACAGTGTTCATTAAAAAATCTAAATAAAATGGGATATTTTTAGCAGCATAGATTAATATTGAAATAAGCCCACATCTAAAGTTTTTAGGGAAGGTTTAATGATTTGGTTCAGACCCAGCTTTACCGTTGGCATTGCTGAGTTAGGGCAGGTCCTAGATACAAGGCTCTCTGAGGGCTGAAAGCCATTAGATGGCATCCAGATGATGTTGTATCTTGCCCCCACAGCCCAAGCAGATCTGCTAGCAGATGCTGGCCACCTGGAGACACCACAGCAGCCTTCTTGAGCTACCAGTGCTCACAGATAGAGCTTCTGAAGAGCAGTAATTGCAGAGATGTCTTTGAAAACCCTGATGCCTTTACAGTTTGGTCCTAGTTCTCTGTAGCCCTACACCTTGGCTCATCATTGAGCAGTGGGGAATGTGTGTCACTCCCACTGGTAAAATGCCATCAAGTCTGGCTTGCATCCTGTTTGCCTGATATGTTTGACTGCCTGAGGAAAGAAGCTATTGAGAAGCAGACCCTTTCCACTTAAAGATGCCATTCTTCTAAATGCTGTTTATTTCTCACGAAAGGAGAAGAGAGGCAGGACTTGCCAGCATAGGTTAGATCAACAATCCATATGGAAGCCAACAAGGCAATGCAACACTTTAGTCACTTCAGCTGCAGAATTCCTGATGAACCAAGCAGGAGGGCCATACAGCTGTATTATTTGGCCCAAAATCTCGAACAGGATGTACGTGCCACTTGATAGCACTGCAAACAAGTGTCTTTTCTTTTTTTTTTTCCTTTATGTTTTTTCCTCATATGTCCATTTTATTCTACACTCTGAATGTGCCTTGGATGCTGTGATGACTGGTTGTGCCAAGTAAGTATGTGGCAACTAAGCATGTACGTAAGAAGAATTAGCTTGCAGAACTGTACAAAACCATTTTGTAAAATGAGGCGGGAAGTATTACTTAATTACCTGTTTCTAGAAATTTTGCTCCTGCAAAACTTCCGTGGAAATCAGCAGGAGTCCTGCATATAGAGAGCTCACAGCATTAATCCCAAAAGTAACTTGTGAAAACTGCCTTTCCTTCACATTCCCATTATATAACTTGGGGGCATAAGTGTCTAGGCTACAAAAACTATAAATCTTTTAAAATAGTCACTGATTTCATCACCCACTAAATAAAGATGACATTTTTTGTGAAATATTTCATATTCAGACTGTCTGTCCAGCCATGCTCTTGCACTCTCTCCTCTTTGCTGTGTCAATATTTGCATTACCAACCCTATTTTGGAGGGTTTCTAACTTGATCTTACATTTATTTTGGCGAAGAATGTGGAACACAACTTCTTACCCTGAGAGAGAATTTGTTTTAAGGGATGATGATGAGTGTTGACTTGGAGAGGGGCTGGAGTCCTTGAGGAAAATGCAGCCCTCCTGAGTTGGCAGGGGTTGGCTTTGCCTGGTGTTGGGAGTGTTGTCCTGCAGCCCATTGGCACCATGGTGTGAAAGAGATGTCTGGCTCTTGTGAAGGCGGTCCATGCGCTTCTCCACTGCCACAGGGCATCATCTCTCTCGGTCGGAAGGTCTGGTCAGTGGGGAACGGTTAGGGGGAACTGGGGTTTTTTTAGCACCTTGTGGCTCTGCTAGTCTTGGTTGTGTGTCCTGCTGCCCCTTGCCTCCAGCAGGATCTGCAGGTCTTCTCTTGCAGGAAGAGCAGGCCATTGTCTGTTGCGTGTTGCTTATGGGTCAGCTAGCAAGTGAGTCCTGCTAAAGCTGTCTTACTGCCCAGATGTCAGTATTTGAGGTTGAGAATTGTATCATGGCTTAATTCTGTTGAAATTCCAGTCAAAAATTCCCCAAATAATTAGGGAAATGGACTTTATGTCGGGCCCTGGATGCAAATATAGTTCCTAAGCACTTTTGAGACTGTGCCTATAATTTTGTATTTTAGTCATTTATTTGCAGATACATCCAAAAAATCTGTCATGTAGCTGTGCCAACAAATATATTCCTACACATGTATATGTTCATAATTGCATACATGCATAGGTAGATGTATTTCACAGACTTGCATTTATAATGTATGTGTATTGAGTATTTCCTTGCACAGATACACCTAAATAGCTCTTACACGGGGGAACCACAGAGCTTGGATTGTTTTATTCCTGCTGAAATGCTGACACCAAACTGTATGAAAGGGGGAGCTTAGTCCAGGGTGAAAAATGTCCTTTAGTTAACAAAGCCTGGTGCTGGGATTAAATTCAAATCAGTGCTAGCATTACTGAGGAAGCTTCATTGGCTAAAACTGTAAGTGATGTATGAAGTTACAGTATATTCTCTCATCATAAGCCCAACAATATGCTTCAATTAAACATATGTCACAGACACTTTTTCTGAGAGCATGAAGCTGTTGCTGTTGGGAAAGTTTGGTTTTCATTTGTAACTGTGGATCCAAGTGCAGGGGTTTTGGGTGCATCACATTCCTGAGCATTTTGAGTGCATTTATCCAGGCTTGAATTTTAAGGAGATGCTCAAGTTGCCCCTGTCAGCTACCAGGGGTGTTAGTTACACTGGGTTGTCCGCTGTGCTCTTGGTGCATAAGAAAATAAAATACCCTTGCCTGGCAGCCTGTTCATCACATCATGCATGGCTTGCTGTTGAGTTCCTGGGATAGCCTGTTCATCTTGCCTGTAGCTCCTGGGGCTCCAGCACTGCCAAAGAAATTTGTGCCCCCTCCATGTCTGGCCAGCACAGGTCTGCCCCGTGAGTAGCTGTACGGGAGCTGTGGCTGCATCATTGTCTTAGTGGGATGTGTTAAAAAATCTGACAAAGTATGTATTTGCAGCACAGGCTTCAAAAGATGCAGGGTTAAGTAGGTTTAGGTTAGTGTTTCAAGCAAGGCACATGCTTGAGAAATAATATTTGTATTGGCTCTGTGCTAGCAAATATACAATCAAGAGACAAACCAGAAACGTTTTCTCTCAAGCTGTAATGCTGCTTTAGGAGGAAGGGATATTTCATTCCCCAGATAGAGGAAAAAAATCTTCCCTCATCCAAACTCTGAGCTGTGAAACACTGTTTCAGGCAGAGAAACACCCTAAAAATCATGGAAATATTTTAAAATAATAACATTAAACTCTCTTCTGTAAACCCAGATGAGCAAATTTCCAAGGAAGGAGATGAAAAGCACAGCAATATCTACAGAAAATGCAGGAGTCTGGCATCAATTTGCATTTTCCCCACCTGTTCTGGACCGAAGGCTTGAAGCCATTCTTGGTCTGGGTTACACCTACACCATCAAAAACACAAAACGAGCCCCTTAGCCCAAAAGGCAATTTTATTGAATCATGTAATGATTACCAAGTGGTATCTAGGACTGACCAAGAAGGTTATGACCTAGATTTCCTTATGGACTTTTAAACAAGCTTGCCTGGGGTTGGGTAACAAGAAATTTAAGGCTACCTCCATTCTAAAAATGCAAAGCCATTTTAAAGAAAGAAATAATTCTAAAGAAAATTTGTATATGCTTGATTGATTATCTTATTTTAATCCATATTAAAGCTTTAAGTCTTTAGGTGTGGCTCTTTAGTTCTAACATCTCATAAATTATGGCTATAATGAAGCAGTCATTTATCCAGGGCTGATGATAAATGGCTTGCCCTAGGAGGAACTAAAGAATAGGCAACTAGATCATTTTCATATTTGGTGAAAACAATATTAAGTACCCAGACCTCAGTGATTGCCCTAATAAATGAATAATCTGAGGTGAGGGGCTTGGCAGTCAGCGTAAAAAATAACCTGAGCTTTCTCTGTCATTTGTCAGGCTTTGCTATGACAGCATGCATTATGGGTAAATGAGCAATCAGTAAGAACTATGTTATGGCTGGGATGTTTTTGAGAAATTTATCATATGCATTGCTTGGTACCTTTAAGACCTTAAGGCTTAATGGCTATAGTGCATGACTGCAAGTGAACACAGTTCTTATTTACCATCCTATGCTTCATTTGCACTGGATCCCCTTTTTCCATGTATTAGGGGAATAAGCCTCTGTTAGTGTTGTTTCCCAGACTCACTTTCACTTGTCTAGGATATTCCAGCCTGCTGCATGTTAGTTCTAAGGCACCATGATATTTAAGGGATTTTGAGGAGACTCTACCCAGTATAGTAGAGATGTCAATTTATATTTAATGAGCTAAGTCAGTAACACATGGATAGGATGTGTAGGAACAAAACCCAAGGGAAATGCAAGGAAACACAATAAAGTGCTCCTCCAAACTCCTGAAGTGCAGTGGGAAATTAGGTGCTGTTACCTCTTAATTAGCCATGAAACATTCAGGTACAGATTGGGGACCACAGTGAAGGTGTTAGCAGGTGTCTTGGCATGATATAAACCTGTTTTCCCAGACTGCTTCCCGCAGGAATGCAGCACCAGTGGTGTGCTATGCGATGCAGTGTATGATGGCTCATAGGCCTGTGGCAATATTCAACCTTTCTGCTCAAAAAGTACCCAGTTTGTTCCTTTTTGCTGCTGAGATTTTAGCACTTTATCTGAAAATTCTTCTCCAGGTCGTTTCAGCTGTAACTTAGTGGAAGGGAAGATACAAAAGCAGTGAAACTCTTATCTCTTGCATAATCATTTAATGGAAATACAAGAAGGAATCAAATGTTGGAGCAGAACTGGGGGGACTTGGATGTGCTGAGGCACTGGGAGGGGTGGACCAGTTGGTGCAGGGACTGCATGTGTGGAAGGGGAGTCCCATGCACTGACCACTTCTGAAAATGTTGACGTAAGTGATATCCTCAAGTGGGCACAGATGTTGAAATCCAGGGCCTGGATATCTGTGAGACTTCTTAGTTGTGACTGAAACGGATAGGAATTTCTCCTTCTGAACACAGACAGATTAGCAGAAAGAGCGATTAGTCAAAGAAATGAACAATTAAATGTGGTTTTTTTTTTTTCTAGACTGAGGCTTGTGAAACAAAGCTTGTCCTGGTATCACACCTGTCTCTTCAAGGGATGGATGGTTTTTGGGGAAAGAAGTAATGCAGGGACATGAATAATTTCTTAATATGTGGAAAGCAAAACTGTATAAGCCAAGTTATGATATTTGTCACTGGCAGCAAAGACTGTCAGGATGAAGATCTTAGGGGAGTTCTTACCTACAGGTTTCTGTTTTCTGCTCCTAAGGCCTCATCCTGTGAGGTCCTGAGGACACTACTAGCAACAAGACTGTGTTTGCTTACTTAAGCTACTGTTTTAGAAATGTGAGCTTGGATGAGCATGTTTCAGTGGTTTGCTGAATCAGGGCAGAACTACTTGGCTTATGCCAGGATAAAGCCCACAAAGTCTTGTCTCTGCCCCACTTGAATTTTGCCCTTCTGCTGATGTGCCATCTTACCACCAACCACAGCTTTGGATCTTATTGGTTTTGTAATTTTCTTTTTACTATCATAGAAGAAAGGAATGTTAGAAAATGCTCTGATCTAGCTTTTCTGAAAATTTAAATGCTAGCGTGCCACAGCTTTCAATATCTCTTTACCTGCTGCCACTTATACCTTTCACTTCTCATTAAGGAAACGAACCCAGAAGATTAAAGCACTCCCAATTTAGCTTTCTAAATAGGAAGTGAAAGTTGAAAGCAGACCAGCTGAGAATAAGCGCCACTGAGAACTGCAGCTGGGCTGATGCTATTAGAAAAAAAATACCACTTCTTGCTTCTGATCTGTCATTTAAGGAGGCTTGTTTATGTATAGGTCTGACATCAGATGAATATGTAGTGACCTTTCTCATTGAGATGAAAGTTTTACTTTAGACTGATCAGATATCACATCACTAAATACTAAGAGTTTTATAGAAGTAAGTCAACAATCCTGTCTAGAAACAAGTTCATCTTTGTGGAGCCCATTAATATCCTAGAGATCTGCATAGGACTGGAGTCTGAGATTGGAGAGTGATCTCAAACCCTCTTAAATTAATTTTGGGAGACTATGTCTGGATCCTGACAAATGAATTTGAAGACCCAGAAGGTGGAGGGAGAGGAGGGCAGAGGGAGGTGGAAGATTCCTGATGTGCATCCTTATAACTTAAGCTTCTTTTTATGTCTGGCTGCCATGATCATTACAGGTGGTTCCCTATATCTCTGTGTCTGTTCAAAGGTGATGAAGCAAATTGGAGCTCTTCAGGAGCTGGGGGTCAGATCCTTAGGGAGCATGACTTGGAAGCAGCACTCAAACACAGTTAGTGGGAAGAAAATCAAGGCGGGTTGTCCATGAGGCACAGACAGGCACAGCAGAAGTGCCAGGAGCTCAGCTGCTCCAATATAATCTCTTTGTAATATGTACAGATGGAGAAAGAAGTTAAAAAAAATGGAATAAGATGCTCTGTTGGATCAGTGAGCTAAATGGGATGAGCACTCCTCCCAGCAGAGGAGGAATAGGAAGATGTGGGGTGATGGGAAGGTACAGATGGAGCAGCCATGTGCAGAACACAGCCACTCCTACATGGCCTCAACACAACTTGTCTGACTTGACTTGCAATCAGGAGCAAGCCAGCTCCATCCATAACTACTATTCAGTCCCCTGGTGTGACGCCTACTTGAAATGGTGGAGTGAGGGACTTGGCTGCCAGTGTCTGCTATCTTTAATAATATAATTCACCAGAAAGCAGTATCGTCCCTTTGCCTTTGGGACAGAGGAGTGAAGGACCCTGGGGCCATGACACTTGCTGGGTCAGGTAGAGCGGGGTCTCGAGAAGAGCTGAGCATCTTGCTCTGGGACTCAGACATGGGTGACCGCCTTCCCTGGAGGAGAGTTGTGATACAACTTCACGTACCGATCTGTTTCAAAGTTTAAGACTTCACAATATACCTTGAGTTTACTTTGCTTAGTATCAAAATGGTAACCTCTGAATCATAAACATGACCTTAAAAATCACTTGCTTAACCAAGTTCCAAACATCTAATGCTTATTTGGGTAGGCAACATTTATATATTTTTTCCAATGTCCTGATCTGTATGTGTTTTATATCTACAGACTCTAATATTCAAAGAAAACAATTAAAAGTACAATACAAGGTGTCATTTATAATGACACTCTCAGCTACATCTGTATGTATAGCTTTTTGTGTAAGTATCTTAATACCTATAGAAAAAAAGAAATAACAATAGACACGTCTCACAAACCCAGTGCCAGTAAGAATAGATTGTCACTGAAAATGCCTAAAAAGATTATTGGAAAGGTTAGAAATATCTGTCATTAATATATTTGGGGTTTGTGATTTAAGCTTTATGTCTGAACATCTGACTCATCTCACTGAATCTGAGTTAGTGTCAGCAAATTGAAGGCTTCACTTTTTCTTGACTGTATTTAATAGTACAGTCTCAATTTAAAAACACAGAAATAGCATTCACTGCCTGGTATTCTCCACGTGGGATATGGATGCTAAATCTTTAACCTGGACTGTGTTGTGTTCAAAGTGATCTCTGTTTATACTAGAGTATGTTACAAGAATCAGTTTGCTGTAAGTATATTGCTTTTAAATAATTCCTGACAAAGTAAAGGAAGTCCTGAATATACCATGTATCTTTTATTGCTTAATTGTTTACACTGATTGTGAGTAGTAATAATAACAAAAAAAAGTAGACTAACTGCAGAACCCCCTCTAGTAAAATCTAGGAGCGTTGGTATGGCAGAATTTCTCAGTTTGATGTGACTCTATCTTTGACAGTTCTCCTAAGGTGGGTTATTTTGGAGAAAACATATGTTTCCATTTTCTCTCCCTCGGCTTCCCTTTTAGTCCCCAGGCTCCACTAGGGTCACAGCAACATTAAGGCTTTTGTCACTGTGATTAATAGCTCTTTAGATCATCTTTAATTCACTCACTAATGACTGAGGGTCTTTCTGCTCTCCAAGTAATCGCGTGATGTATGAGCCGATAGTACACCTTGTGGCAGAGGTGAAAATCATTCAGGCAATGCAAATATTGTCACGGGGACAAATGTTTTCCCTGTTAATAAAAATTAATGAATTCTACCCAGGAGCTAGTTAAAGAAGCTCTGGTGAGAGAGATCCAAACACAAACAAGTTCTTGCTGCTTGGAACCATTAATTCAGTCTTTCTAGATATGTGAGGATAATTATTATTAGTATTTCTGCATCTACATAATAGATGAGACAGTGGCAGGTTGATTTAATTATACAAACTCATTGCACTGCAGGTAAATCTGTCTTTACATTAGGTCCACATGCTGGTCTTCACTTAAGAACCATTATTTTGCTTTACCATGGTTATACCATGGGTTTCAATGCTTTGCAGTCTCTAAATAAGCAAATTCCAGTTCCAGGCTGAACGCTCACTTCCAACCAAGAACTGCTTTGGTCAGGATATCGTAACTGTAAAATGATGCAAAGATGTTTACGTTTTTTCAAGTCCCTGTTACACATCATAAAAGGTTGATGAAACAGGCTGTAAATTAATCATCTGGAAGTGGAGGAAATGCTTCGAGTATCTTATTATATTTATTGCACACATATGAATAACAATAAAAACACTCTGTCCCTTAGCCAGGTCACCTTACGGGGCGGTCGTTCCCAAAATGATCCCTTCCCTCACCTGGGGGAAGGGCTTCGGCATGTGGAGTTGTTGGAAAGGTGCATTTCTTATTTACTGTTGGAGCACATGCCATGGTTATTGCTGTTGTCTTTTTGTGTTATTTCGATAGTCAGTCACCAATTCTTTCTTCTGATGACAAAAAGCTATTGTCTCAGTGGAATAAATATTTCTGAATTACTTCCCAGTCCCAGCCCTATCATTTACATCTTAGAACAAGAAAACAGTAAACTTTTAAAAGACATAATTTTACCTCTTCACAGTGCTTATCTACAAAGGAACATATTACTGAGGGGGGGAAAGAGCTCTAGTTTTTACTATTATTTCTGGTAGACACCCAAGGAGAGTAGCTAATTTGTTCTTCATTAATGCCAAGGACAAATAAAAAAGCAAAGACTGAATTATGCATTTATTTCCATTGTGCCTCTAACATGGGCTTCCACTCCCCATCATTCTCCAAAAGAAATTCCCAAACCTTTGCTGTGCATTTCATGTGCTACCATAGGGTGAAATAATATGGTTTTAAAAGAAGATGAATTTAGTGGTGAATCTTAATCGAAAGCAGAAAATTACATGCAGCCCCCCTGCTGAAAGGAGGATGGACAGTTGGCTACAATCAGAGGGTTTTTTTGCTATAGCTCAACAATAGCCTTCGAGTATTAGTTCAGAGGCCTGGGCAAAAACCTTAGAGGAAAATTTATTTGGAATTTGAACTTTTTTAAACCTGGGCATGATGGCAGTTCTTTGAATCGCACCAGTTGTCTCCATTTTGTGATGAGCTAAGCCAGTCTTCGACCTTATTGTGGGTAACTGGAGACAAAACTTCCAGCCTGTACAGACTCTTGCATAATCAAAGGTATATGGAGTTGACCTTTCAATTATTAGCACATGAGTGTATGTACCCAGGTCTTCCTTTTGACAGCTAAATGCCACAGGGCCCAAGCTTAGCCCCTTGGGGTTGAAGGGCATTTTCAAGTGATTCACTGGGCTTTGGATGTGTCCCTTATGCACTTGCATAAAACCCAAAGCACTTAGATTTGAAATAAATAGATTTTTATGTGAAAACATTTTTTAAAAAAATCATTATAGAACATATAAATATTCAATAAAAAGGATTTTTAATTTCTGTCAGAAGAAATGTTTGATCCTTGTCCCAAAATGCTGTGATAAAATATATTGTCTTGTATTTATAATTAATAAAATAGCAAAAGAGATGCTATACTGTACAATATATGCTTCTACAAAAATGCATAAATCAACATTCAGAAATGTGTTGCTATACTAGAGTTAGAACCAATTTTGTTCCAGCAGAATCACTCCTTGGAAAATTAAGGATGATTCTCCAGTCTGTTTCTGGAGATGTAACCATGACGTATTTGGGGAAATCAAAATCCTGATTTCACAGCTCATGTCTAACTTCAGAAAAGCAGGCTATATTGATTAAAATTTATTTAACAAAAAAGTTGGGAAGGATTTCTTACTGCTCCCTAATGATAAATTGCTGCAATGTTTTCTTTTATTATCACCCTGCTAGTCCTCTACTGCTCAGCCCCCAGTTAGGCATCTAAATAAGATCCAGATTTTCCAAAGTGCTCAGGAGTCGGGAGTTTCCTCTGGGAGACTTTTTCCTGAACTTCCAGAAGGATTAGGTAACAGAGACTGCCCGTTTGGTGTCACAGTGGGAACCAGTCTGTTTGGCAGCCTTGACCTAAAAGGTTTTGATTTTCTGGGTGTTGTTGGTTCTGCAGTTTCAGGCATGTCTACAGAATAGCATTGCTATTTCTGTATGCCTCTTGCTGGAGACCTCATGGTTCTGGTAGTGGTTGAGGCAAGAGGGGATGACATCCCTCCAGAAAGCTGCTCTCTTTTTATCTGAGCCTCTCCTGTCGCTCTGGGTGACTGCATGACAACCACTTTCCTTGACACTGAATAGCAGGTAGACCAACCATTGCTAGAATAATGTTACTAAAGTTTTACTGGAGCAAAATCTGCCTTTAGAAAAATGTTGATATTTTTCATGTGGAAAGTTCTCTGTCAAAGGTTGGATATTAATGTGTAAGTATGTAGGCACACGCTAATTATTAGTAAGGGAAGAGCATTTCATTAGGACAACACTCTGTCCAGCCATGGAGTGTTACTCTCTTGTGAAGAACGAAGTAACCCAAAATAACCTCAAAGCACACCTGGCATGTTTGCATTTTTAAGTTTCTTGCTGATTTTTATATCCTTGGGCTTAGTTTCTCTTATATAATTTCTTCTAGTCCAGCTCTTTTCTGTGTGGAGAAGAAATGTTTCCATACTGCAGAGAAAATAATAGCAGAAACTAAACCAGGCTTAGTGCAAAGTAATTTCACTTGCTTCCTAACCAGTTTGAGGTGGAAAAAGCTGAGAAGGGACACCAGTGGGACTTTCCCAATCCTTCCTCTCTCTGTTTCCCTTTCAGGCTTGATGAGTTGAAGCCTAAAGACCATCCATGCCTGGGCTTCTGTGGGATAAAAACCACTCTACCACAAAAAGTGCAGTTAACGTTCAGGTCAATAGGTAGCAAACGGGTACAAGAGAAGAAGGGCTGAGAATTTCATTAAACCAATTAAAAAAAAATAAAATTTAAACAATTACATTAGAAACTGGGCACTGTACAACATAAAGGATGTGGAGGATTTATATTGGATGACTGTCTAATCTTCTGTGTAAGTGGAACTTCTTTGGCCTTATTTTGAACCTGAAGTAATAAAGAAGGAAATGAAAGCAAAGGTAAACTTAAAGTATTGTTTTACTCTAAATGCTTTCAGTAAAGGCCCTTGTTATCTAATGATTGGTACTAGATGGTTGGTATAAATCGTGTTGTTTGTTCTCTGCACTCATGGCGAAGGAAAGCAGAGGCAAAAGGAAATCAATTGGAACTAGCAGGTAACAAATGACCAGTCTTAGGCAAGCATAGCAGATGGGGAAAATAGAGTTGTGGGCATATGTTATTAGGAAATGCAGTGGTGACTTTTCCCTGTTATTTAGGAAATGCAGCATATAATGAATATTTCTGATGGAGAATGAGGCTCAGACAATTAAGAGTGTGCAGATGATTCAATATTGAATTATATTTTCAATGCTTTCTTAGAAAGGGTTTTTTGCCCTTAACACTGAATTATCAATATGAAAAAGGGGAACCAGAAGATGTGACAGCAGCTCCAGACAGGCAAGCCCACTGCATGCCAGCTCCCTAAGGAGAGCACTGATGGGGCCAGCCAGGCAATGCACGGTTCAGAGGCAGCTCCAGAGTTGCCCAGGACTTTGGGAAATATTTTGGCAATTTTGTGCCAGACTGAACCCTGCAGAGTGGCTACAAAATTGTTGGATCTGAATTTAGATGAGGATAAGTTTCGGCAACTTTCTGCTTGGGGATCTCTCTCTTTACTGATAGAACTTTATAGTTGTTCAAAAAGATTTACTTTTATGGAGCACAAAACCCCCATAAAATATCTCAAGAACAAGCTCTTCTACAATAGCAGAATAGGGTTTTTCTAGAGAATCCAACAGGGAAAGGACCAGCTGGGCAACAACTCTTTTTTGCAAGGACCAGGTAGGCACCTTGGCAGTGGGGCCAAGGCTGGATCAACAGGAACATAGACAGTAGTGAGTTTTTATCCCCTGTACTTGCCATGTGCACACAAAAAACCAGTTCTGCACCTCTGGTGAAGGCAAGATTTTGGACAACTGGAGCTGAGTGTAGGAAAGAAAAGTGTCCCACAAGTATGTAAGCACTGGGACTCAGCAGGTGGGGAATCTCCATCCTTGCTGGCTTTGCAATCTGTGCAGACGATGCCGTGATGAACTCTGTGTTTGCTCTGTCTGGAGGCTGATGGTCAAGGTTCCCTCTGGCTGACCTGATTCTGGGTTTACCCCCCAACTGTGCTCACTAGACTTCTTTGAAAGCCTAACGGCTGCTCTGACTTATTAGTCATTTACGTGTGAGCATGTGTGTGTAAGTAATAGGGAAAGCTTGCTGCTTTTTTTATTTTTCTCAAAGCATCTGAACAATATTCTCTGTATGTTGCCACAGTGTATTAGTTCTGCAAGCAAATCCAAAAGTGTTACAGAGGGGACACCCTAACACCTTGAAAAGTATCAGTAAAAACTGCTGAAAGCATTAAAAATAAATGAATCATAGGGTGAGAACTAGCATGACAGGTAAATAGGCACAACATAAATGCCTCTGGAATCTGTGGGATATTTGCAGGTACAAGAGGGCTTCTAAGCCATGGTTCATTTACAATGTCTGGTTCCTCTCTACAGGAAGGATTTCTAATAGATTCAAGGAGACTCCAAGCTTTTAGTAGGTCTTGGGAGAAGAAAGGCAGCTCTGTAAGGGAGAGAGGTTTGGTTTGTTTATGGAGAAAACTTGCCAGTCACGTTTCATATTGTGTCCTGCTTGGAAGAACAACCGAAGGCTTTCACGCTGCAGAGGAGACGGTGTTTCTGTACAATGGTCATGGCCATGATATGGAAACACCATCTCCTCTGTGGTGTGAAAGTCTACCTGGAGATGGGCTGTAGCCTCCTAGAAAGCCCCCACTCCATCAGGAAAACATTTGTGTTTTACAATTAGATGCTGGTTTGGTTTTTTTTTTTTTTTATTGCCCCGGATCAGTTCCAGCCTGTGGCTGCAGCAGTATCTGAATGGTGGAGTTTTGCCAGAAATGAACAGCATTGAATACTCTGTTTTACCATAACAAGTGCAGAGGTGAATGAGCACTGTCAAGAAAGCACCATGAAAACTCTTTTCCGTTATTAACTGAATTTATTATTCTGCTGTTAACTTTTACCAGCAAAAGGCAAACATTAATTTCACATCTGCATGAACTTGTGCTGGAAATGTTTGGGGGCTCATTGGGTCGGGTGGTAGAGCAAGCTTTGACTGCTTGTTGCTAAACAAAACAGCTAAAATCTCCAATATTTCCAGTCAGTCATGACTTTAAAAATATCCAGAAGTGTATATGAATAGGGGATACATAAAAGAATATCATAATCTGCTCAGACCATTATGTGAAACAGAAACACGTTGAATAAATTGTTACCTGTATTTATTCACCAGCTCCTGCTAGTCTAACACCACAGGCTTGTGACACCTCAGTGGTGTAAAGCAATATGCTTGGTCTCCTCTAGTTGCGCATCAGCCCCAGTAGTAGCTGGAGTGTTGGATAAATGAAGGTGGTTTTATTTATACTTTATCAACCATTCTGAGCATCTTTCTTGGTGCATAATAGCCAAAGAAACTGTGATAGGTGTTTCACTGCTTGGGTTTTTCAGCCAAATCCAAAGCTTTAAGAAAATCACTACCATGGCATGTTCTATATACTGAGGAATATTTAATTCACTTTTCTCATCAAGAAGAAAGCTCTTCATTCATCTCAGGATGATTGGATGGAGATCTCCTAGAACGGTGCAATAAGATAAAACCATCCCATTAATCTACTCAAACTTCCAAACTTTGAGGTTTGAAGGAGTTCTTTGGCAGCTTAGAATTGAAATAACTAAAACTAATTTTGACTCAGCTCTAGGATAGATTCTGCATGAGATTTCCACCCTCCTTAAAATTTTGCCACATGCTGCTTTGAATGAGACCTTATTCTAAATCCACCACTGGGCATATAAAATATGATGGTGTGATGGGCAGAGAAGATGCCAAATGCAAATTGACCTAGTTGATGAAAGGCAAAGTGAGCAGGCAGACATCATTTCATTAAAATATCTAAGGTGGAGTTACTAGCTTTAGCAAGTAACTTCTTTGAGATGTGGGAGGTTTGGCATGACTACGTCCTCCCAGCTCTGTCTCTGGGAGGGGCAATTCTTTCCTTTCTGCTTTTGGACAACGTTTCCTGGGGGATGTTCAGCCTTCAGAGATGGCTTTTTTTTATAGAGAAGCATCTTTGTGGTGCTGGTTATCTTAATTAATGGACTGAATTTTCAAAATGTGGAATTCACTTCATTGTGGTGTGTGGGGTTTTTTTTAATTACAGAAGCAAATATTCAAATCACACTAATTAGTGAAACTAATTATGTTTTCCCAGGCATCTCTTCCCACCTCTTCTGAAATGAAAAATCATTTGCTCATGATGTAAAACAGGAGAAAGAAGATTGCCATAACAATTAGCAGTAATTAATGAGAAGCTTTGAATTGCTCAGTGTTAACATCTATTAGCAGGCAAGGCTTGAATTTGCCTGCTGAGGGGTACAGGTATGCACAAACTCCTTTCTTCCCAGAAGGGAAGCAAAGAGATGTGGGAATATGACAACAAATTAAAATGGTCTTACCTATTCTTTGAGTGTTAGAAACGGTCATGTGCACCTGCTGCAGATTCACATCTGTCGTCACACTTGCAACAAGTAACACGATACTGATAGGTATTTTAATTAAAAAGAATTTTTAACTCCTCAGGGCATATATAGCTTGACTTAAATAAATGCATAATCACTGCAGCTGCCTGTAAGATGTTATTTATTTTCTACAGAAGCCTGTTATGTTTTGGAATTTATTTCACACTGGAATGAAAAGAAATCAGAAGTTTCTGAAGAAAGGCAGCAGTATCAAAACATATCAGTAAGATCAAGTTTTTTCAAAGAAAGGCCTTTGTAAAGAAAGGTTCCCCCTCTGCCCTGAGACACAGACACGTATATATTTAGAGTCTACCTATATTCAGAACTTAAAAAAACCCCAACAAACAACTTTCAGCTGAAAATATCTTCAGCAATGCCGCGTTTCCAAAGATGTTCCATTTAGGTTAAATAGAAATAATGGAAAACACTAGGTCAAGCTCATACAATTGCATTTTACAGTTTCTCCCCACGCTGCTTGTTGCTCACATCCATGGCACATGTGAAATTTGTATGACAGAGCCTGATAATTGTCCAACAGAGAGCATGGATGACATCTTGCCCCATGTAATCCATCAGTAGTTTGCCTTTAACAGCAGAGAGATCAGAATTTAACAGATGTATTTTGGATTAGTCCTTAAAATCCTTCAAAGTATTTTTGCATAATTTGAGATCCTGTGTGGCTTGTAGATAATATTCACATTGAGGGATGTTTTCCTCTGGAAATATTATTTAGATTTGAAGTTGTGAGCCACATGACCAGCTCCTTCCTTAGAAGTGACATGTGGAAGAGCTGAGAAATAGATCCATCTTCTGCACTGCTGCTTCCCTGTAATTGCTTCCTGAGAGCAACTTGTCCTGGATGTGATTTTTTGCAGCAACGCGGGAGGAAGTCACATTAACCCACTGAAAGGGGAGATGCTGCTTTCAATTCTCCTCTTGCCCCTGCTTTCTCTCCTGATTTATGGATTAATTGTATGCTTGCTCTTGACACAATTTAACGTTGTCTCTGTCATGGTGACTGGGATGATATCTTGTGTTCTAAGGCTGCTTAGTGTTAGAGTTGCACCATCTCTAATTGAGCAGCTGATGATTAATAATTGAATACAAGAATAGGCTAAAAAGCTTGGCTTGTTTAGCTGAGGAAAATGAAGGCTGATAGAGGTCATGACTGATACTGAAGGTGATAAACACACAGTAAACCATTTAAGTTAAAGGACAGTGCTGGAACAAGTACAAATGGGCAATAACGTGTCCATGAATATTCTGAGGCTGGAAATGAGTTTTCTAGCAGTAAGAAGGGTAAAAGAGAGGACCAGCTTCTCTGTAGGATCAATGGTTAGAACTGTGTGGAAAGTGTCTCCCAACGCAGTGCTGGTGCTCCAGCATCCTGGTGGAGCAGGCCCACCGTGAGATCAATGATTTTGGTGGATGTGTAATAGCAGACATGGATTCCCTGCTGTTTCACCAACATTTGTAATGCCTTTTACTGTGGATAAGAGCAATCTGCCTGGTTTTTTGGCTTTCATGTGCTTGAAAGGGAACACTGTAAAGGATGAAAATATCTTGAGGCAAAAGACAGTAAAGAAACTCATGGTAGCATCTTCCCCTCTCCTTTCTGTCACTGCCAGATTTTTTGGATCTGAGGTTGAATGTGGCAGACTGAGGGTAGGAAGCTGACCGACCCTTTGTAAGATTGAGATATTTGACATTGAGAGCTGGTGGGGTAGAATAAATGTAGAGACCCTTTGTCTCAAGGAATTTCATTCCTGAGCATCATGTTGTTTTACTCCTGTGATGTATGACCTATTTCACTATATTCTCTGCTGAGTTGAGAAAATAATCTTAGACAGGTGCTTTGTGTGAGGGTCTGTCATTTTGTCTCAAGCTGCGATGCTGGAGTTTTGTGCTTGATGGTGCTCATTCTCAGTGTCATAATTTTGCTTTCAAGAACTGGCATTTTCAAAAACATTTGTTAGCTTCATTTTTCTTCCACTGACCTGAGCAGTAAACCCCGACAGTGGAGTTAGCCAAGGTGGCTCACTTTTGAGAAACCTTTTCCATGTTCAAGGGCTTTGGATCAGGTCTTGCTTTGCTGTCGTGTACCCCTGAATTGTTCCATGTGTCGTGTATTGCTTTCTGTCACTGCTTTTAAAGTAAAGTGGTTTGTTACTGGAGTATGAAAGTGCTTCACATTATTTAATCTAATCAGTGAAAACTTCCTCATCCCATTATTTTGGTAATTTTGGGGGAGGAGTGGTTGTTTTCATTTGAGTTTTATGATTTACACTCTATTTTTACGGCATGTTTGTTCAGGAGGAGAATTTTTCATTACTTTCCTTTGTAGTGATTGTTTTGTACTTTCTTGGGACAAAATCGGCTCTTTTGAAGGTTCCCATGCTTACGTGCAAAATATTGGCAGATCTCTGAGTCTGAGGAATGCAGTGGAAACCATAGTGCATCCTGTGCTTTGATTTCTGCAGATCTCTGTGTTGCTCGTGGTTATGAAGCAGAGTTTCTTGCTTCTTGCTCCTATCAATATTAGCTTCTATGATTGTGATTTGTTCATATCAACCTTAGTAATACCCACTGTGAGCCGATTCAGTTCTACTCTGGACTGAGTAAAATTATTCCTGAATCAGGGCTGTGAATGCTACAAACAATGCTACTGGTGGTTCTTTAATGAAACCAGGGAAATTACAGAAAGCTTGCTGCTTTGGTTGTCCAGTTTTAGATAGCTGCATGGTTTTTTGGACTCCTACCAATGGGCTGGATAGGTGCTCAGCACATTAGGGGACAAGGCTGTTATTAGAAAATGAAAGAAAAAATTTCCCCATATATACATATCATGGGTATATTTTCTTCAGTGAACAGTAGGACAAGGGTATCTTTGCTGGTTATATGCCCTGTTCAGCCCTTTGCACTGGTGTGTTCAACGCAGAATAAAATTGCTTTACGCACATGATTAAAATTGAATTTCAGTGACAAACCACTTATCAATGAGCATGAAGATTTTATGGTCTCATCTTTTGGTTTCCCCCTGTAAGAACTGAAATCCATTACCAGTGATAATGTGCGTCACCCTCCTTGATATGAATGTCAGAAAAGCTCACACTACAGCTCAGCTAGTCAGGAATCACGTTTTACGTGTAGTTTGTAGGTTGGGATTAGAGAGAAAGAGGATAGTAATATTCAGGAGTTGCATGGATGTCATCTGAGCTGGTTTGCATCTCCAGACATGCAATTTGAAAACATCCATACTGCTAAAATCAAAGAAAACTTAACAAATCCTCTTTTTTTTTTTTTTTTTTTTGTGGGGTTTTGGGAGACGTGTTATTTCTGTGTCGTTTTTTTGTTGTTGTTCTGGGTAGTCTGGATTAGTCTAAACTCCTTTTTCTACTTATTTTTACGGCTGCTCCTCTTCTCTTCTGAGTGTTAATTTGCAAGATTACATCTTGTTTAAATTTCTTCATTGTATGCGTGTCTTTAGCTTGTTTTTCTGTGTGTTGTTTTCAGGGGAAGTGGAAGGGGAAAAGAGAAAAAATAATTCTGCGTCATTGAAAATAATATGAGCTTTGAGCATTGTGATGTCCACTCTGTATCATCAGGTGACTCTTTTGCACTGATAGAAACACAACATTTGAAAAAAAAATATCCAGCAGGAACTCTTCTTGAGGTTAATACTTCAAATGTTGCTGTTCTTCATCCATGTCTTCCTGTGGCTTTCTTACCCAGGTTGTCAACTTGAAAACTCAAGTGAGAGTGCAATTATGCACTTGAAACTCATGAGTTAAACTCCCCCAAAATGGAGACTTTAAGGAAATCCTATGGTATTCAACAACGTGTGTGTTTGTGTACAGCAAACCCCTCGTACCTGGCTGGCAAAGCAGCACTTAGGGGATTTTCTCCTTCTCCCTGACCCCTGTTAGACTCTTGCTCTTCAGGGCCCATCTTCTTTGTTTTATTCATCTCGTGGGGCCTGTGAGTCTCTGTTGTTGGTGATGAGAACAGGACACTGGGGTTCCTGCATTTCAACCCGGACAGCTTGGCTTCCTCCTCTGCAACAAGAGGCTAGAAAAATACATTTATCTCTGACTGCTGGCACAGTGTAGTTGGGTTTGGCTTTCTCAGGCATCCTCCAGGTTGGGTACTAGTTACTTAGGGCTGTCAGATTACTTATAACCTGCCTTTTGGTGCATTTTTTGCCCCAGGAAATAAGTTATGACAAATCTGTAAGCATCTATTCTCTCCACCACTATCACACATCTGATTGTTGTGTAAATACTGCTCCTCAGGATGCACCAGCATCACAGGCCTCCTAATTTGTTGCACTTGGTTTTTCTTGTAAATATTCTCTTTGTGGATATAAAATAGTAAGCAGATGTCCATCCAAAAATGTGCTTTATAGGCACTCGTTTGTTTGACAGAACTTTGAAGAGCGGATACATATTGCCTAGTAGCTTTTATTTTTTGAAGCTATTTATTTTAACAAATCAGAAGAAAAAAAAATAATTTAAAAATAGGGTTTCACCAAAATTATAATCTAGAATGTAAGTCATTGCATTAGCCAGTTCTTCCCAGTCCCTTATTCAGTTTAGAGTTATACTGTTGCACGATCACCCCCTAAGCACATCTATGTACATGTGGAAATGTGTCTCCATATGCTGGGTGAACGGCAAGTGTCCCTTTAGTTACCCTAAAGAAAATCTGGCTTTTTCATGTTAGCTGGACTTCTGGCCACTGATTTCAGTGGGTGGGGACCGTGTCCTTTCAGTTTGGCTCAAGTCCAGTGGAGTCCCCTTGATTTTGCTGAGATCAGGGAGTGCTGCCATTGTCTGAACTGAAGCCTCTTTTACTTGGGCATCTGATTTTGGCTGAAACTTTATAGATATTTTAATGACCTCTAAACTAAATTTGCCGGATGACTTCCCAATCTTCAAAACTATTTTTGCCACTTCTGCTGTTAGTAAATAACACTGCAGCAAAGCTGCTCTAAAGCAGGGAAGAATCACAGAGGGGAGCTCTTATCAATATATTTCCTCAGCGAAAGCTTTATGTGGCACCTCTGGAATCAATAAGAGATTTGTCATTGATTTCAGGAGGAATATCTCGCTCTAAAAGAAGAATCCGACAAATCCCCTCCTCTCTGTATATTTGATATATAACTCGGGATGCATGGTTTCTTTGGCACTTCCCAAGTTTGTAATTTGTATTTCACCTTAATGCCACTTTGTGAATTTATTTGCAGCCAGAAGCACTCCATCAGGATTATAGTTTTCCCTACCTTTTGGTGGTTATAACACTTTTTTTTAAAGGAGTGTTTAGTTATTTTTACTTAGGTGCCACATGGGTGGGTCAGTACCAGCCTGCCACAAGAGCAAAATCATATTTTTAAGAGACTAGGAGAATACATCAAAACTCTGCTAGCACTTTCATGTATGGAGGATATTTGGTTAAATAGATGTTTATCTGGGAAAGTCATCATCTGGCTAGCAGCATACTGAATGTTTCTAAGCAGCTAACTTATGTATACTAAACAAATTTGGTTTGGCTGCAGCTAGAGCTGCCCTGTGGAAATTCTCAACATACATTTGTTTGATTGAGCTGTCATTTTCAGTTGATCTGCTGATGATCTGTGTCACTTTGTTTAAATGTCCTGGTGTTTTTTTTTCTATACAGTGCAAAACCAGTCCACTTTCTGTGATGGATTAAATTGAGGTGAAATTCGAGAGTTACTCCTGTTTTCGATTTCTGTGCTCTGAGACAGGTGGGCTGGAATGACAAAGAACTTCACACACAAACACATTAAAACCAAAATGGAGTGGATGCCCTTATGATTTAAAACATCCGTAGATGTGTCAACTACCAAATGCTCCTGTTAAAAGAAGTTGCTGGGATTTGCACTTTAAACAACAAATGGTATTTATTTGGTCTATTCCATTCAGCTAAAATACCTGGACAAAACTGATGCTGAGCTCTTTTTCTCCTGTAAAATTCCCTGTGGGTGCACAAGTGCCAGGGGTTTGGCCTCTGAGAGAGAACACAAAGTTAACCATGGGATGAAATCCCTGATGAGCAGCAGGGACTGGAAATAGGCTCTCCTCACAGTGGGAGTCTGCCAGCCCAGTCTTGGGAACTGGGCAGCATCTCTGGTGGTCTCAGCCCCAGGGATATGCTTTTTGTAGGCACTTTCTAATGGGCCAAAGCTCCTTTCAGACTGCAGCACTTGGTTCAGGCTTTCTGAGCAATACTTCCCAAAAGACAAGCTTTGGTCTATCTGTTGTGCTCCCTCAGGGTTGGTATGTGTAAGATCCTGGGGCTGCCACTGATTTTGGAGAGGAGTGGTGACGGCTCCAGCAGAAAATGCAGGATGGTGCGGTCCAAGGAGGGGCACAGCCAGCTCTGAGCCAGGTACCGGAGAGAGGAATCCCACAGCCAGGCTCAGCCCCATGCTCAGTCCCTAACCCCCCTTCCTCCAGCTGACCTGTCCAGAGCCCTCATTAAAATGCAGCTTTTCCCTGTACCCACTGTGGCCTCTTGTGCGAGGCTCACCAGATTTCAGTCTTTGCTTTAGGACTCTTTGAAGACTCACTTTGCTGATCTCCAGCTTCTCCCACGTGGGCTGTGGTCCGTACGCGAACCGCCAGCTAACGCTCTGCAGAGCAGCCGGACTGCGGCTTTGTGGGGAAGCACTAAGGGATGCCAAGTCCAGGCAACATGCTTATTTTCTAAACTTGCCACCAATTTGGTTTGTGGGTCGGTCGTGTTCTCCCACATGGCTGCAGCTTGTCCATGGGTGAGATAGAGGCATGGTCGTATGTGGCGTGCTCTTTCAACACATCTTCATAATAATTGCATTTTTTTTTTTCTCTCTGACATGCTTGGAGTTATGCATGGCCTTACCTAACTTGCTGAATTAAGGTTCATGGGAGTGTGGAGAAGATCAGCTAAATACCAGATCGATGCCTGTTTTGAAAAGTGCTCCAGGAAGAGTTGGTTTTATTTGACTTCAGCTTCTAATGAGCTTACCAGGAAAAGTTTAAAATGCAATTTGTTGCTTCCACTTCCTCACTCGGAAAAATCTCTTCCATGACCGGCAATTGCATTGCTGCTGCTTGAGCAAGTGCAGCCCACACTGCTCCTGCTGTGCTCTCCTCTCCCGGTACAGACACTGATGCTATGGTGAAGGGTATCTCACAAAAGATCCCTTTTGTGACCACTTATGGCTTTGAACACTTTAGCTTGAAATTTTCTGAGCATTTATGGCTTTATTTTGGCAAAAAGGAATTCAAGTCATTCTCAGAGCAATGTCAGGAAAAACTGCATTGTTTTCCTCGAGTTGAAAAAAAAATAAACCTCAAGCCATTTTTTTCTCAAGGACTCCATCACTTCCATGATTTAGGATGTGTCTCTGTGTATACATATAATATTACATATACATTTTGTATATATACATACTTGTCATTATAAACAGTACTTAAATCCATGTCTGTAAACATAAATAGATATATAATTAAGTACTCTTTATAACAGAAGATTAGTCTGTAGTGACATAAGTAGAATTAAAGTATATAACAACCGCATGTTAGTTTGAGCTTGTAGGGTCCTCTGCGATCCTCTGGGATGGAGAGCACTGCCTGGGCCAAGGTCTCTAATGGCGTGGCATCCAATTACACTAAGGCTGAATTTGCTCCATTAAGTGCTGTGTATTTATTTAAGCTGTCATCTATCAGCCTGCACATGAAAACAATAGAACTTGTGAAGATTGCCAGTTTGGGGGGAAAAAGAAAAAAAAAAAAAAAGGTTATTTTTTCAAATTTGCTTCCAAGTTATTGGGATGAACCAGAAGCCTTCAGAGTGCTGATTTATTGCTCTGCTAGCAGCTCACCAGGACCCCTCTGCTTCTCCAAGATCAACAGCTTCATAGAAAATGATACAAGGTGTATGGAACAAAGAGTGGAATAAATTACATTAGCAGTTAACTTTCTTTACAGTTAATATATATCAATAAATATCTACAAAATGTTTGAGGCTTTGACCAGGAAGCCATGTAAAATAAACTGTAGTCCCACTCTTTTTCTTCCTTTTTTTTTTTGGCTTTTTTTAAAGTCAAAATAGATCTAACTGATCTTAACTGTTTCACAGTAGGGGTCTCGTTCTGGTTTCACACTGGTGTCACTGTTGATTTTGGAGGGGGGATGTGATCAGAATAAGGAGTGTCACTCCTCCCGCCTTACAACAAGCTACTGGTGCTACGAGAGCACTTAGCAATTCCATACTGTCCTGTTTTGCATCTTCAAAGCACTGGGGAGGGATGAGCTATTTGCCATGGGGCTCATCTAAGGCAAATGAGATAATATGATCCTGTGGAAGAAACAGGAAACCCAGGAGGGAATGGGAGAATTTGTTACTGGATATTTTTGCAAAAACACCTGATTGTGCAGCATCAGAGCTACTTGTTCCTAGTATAAGCAAAGGCTCCATGGTCTGACAGACCAAGGACGTGAGAGCCCAGGAGGTCTTTCCTTTTAGTCCTGCATGTGCTATCTTAATCTTTTTTTAGCTAGCTGGTCTTGAAAAACTCTGGTCTTTAGTCAAAAAATCTCCTGTCGTTTCTGTGTCTGTAATATCTCTGTCTGTAAAGCTCTGGCTTGCATGGAGGTCTCCAAACATGAGACAAGGGCACCATTGGCAGTTGGGGTCCCGGTCCCTGAGAGCTGCTAGGGAAAGGTTTTCCCTGTGAGAACAGCAATGCAGATGGATGTAACCAATTTTGCTCATTTTCCTTCAAAGAAAGAGTAAAGAAGGGTGAACAGAGTGAGGTGTTAACTCTGCATCCAAGTGAAGGGTGTAGCAAAGGGTATTTTTTGGCTGAGGTTGCAAATACTTGTTAAAGAGGGAGCAGGCACCTCCCGGCGTCGGCTGTGGACCACCAGCAGGGGAGAGAAGCAAGAGTGGAAAACTCTTAGATAGTGTTGAAAACCTCAAAGCAGTCAAGCCACAGAGAGCTTTACCTTCAGAGAAGTGCTAGGTAAAAATACAGCCAGACAAACACTCTCGGAGAAGTTTCTAAATTGCATGAGGAACAGTTTTATAGGAAAGAGGTGACAACATCCTGGATTTGCCTAATTTCTGCAAACACTTATCCTTTTAAAACAAGTCTCCTGATTGCTCAGCAAAACTCTCAAAACTGTAATATTTGGGGTTTGGATTTAATTTTTTTTTTTTACTTCTCTGAATGATTTCCTTTTCCATGATTTTTTTTTGGTAACAACTTGGAAAAGAAAATGAAGCAGTTCTGAGAAAAGTGGGGAGAAAGAAATGGGAGGGAGTGGAGAGAAAATTAAGGGTTTTCAGGGGAAAAGCTAACCTCTGTTTTCCAAACACCTTCCTATAGCAGAGGATGCAGACGGGGCACAGGAAGGGAACTGTGGTCACTGGCAGTGAGGCAGTGCAACATCCTTCAGTTGAGCTGAACGAGTGCATGAAGCACAGTGGTGATGGAGGCGCCGGGCTCTTGTTTTATCTCCGTATGAGTGGTTTTGTTGCAAAAAACCTAATGTTTTCCCCCATCCTCTTATACAAAGGCCAAGGAAAATAATTGCTACAAATCCTTGTGGCTCATCACAGTCTCATGTATGCCACGCTTTCTAGAAAAAATAAACTATCCTAGAAAGGCAACAGAGAATTGTAAGTGTACTTAACGGGTGTAGTTTTCTTTGCCTCCATCCTTGTTTAAAGTTGTACTGCCATGGACTCTGGGACTTGCTGTAGGAAAGCAAGTAGGTTTTTCCCAGTTGTGCTTAGATGCCTGCAATAAATGCTTCATGGACAAACCTTATCTGCATCACTGCTGAAATTATAATTTCATTAAAGTCACTGGCAGAAGTCCCGCTGGTTTTGAGATACTCCACAAATCCCAAGTTGGCTAGGACAGACCTGCCTTCCAAAACGTGCTAGGAAACACAAATATATTTTGCTGATCATAAATATTTTGTTGATATTAGAAACTAAGTGCATATTTAAAATGTACAGACCAAACTGTAGAAGTGTTCTGAGGAACAGGCAGTGTCTGGAGCAAAGGGAAAGAGGGATCAAGTGGAGATAATCTAGATAAATTTGTTCAGAATGCTTTATTGGTGGAAAAATGAAACAAAAAAGATTCTTGCACTCTGAAAATATGTATGTTGTTTTGAGTGAGATACCAGTGAGAAGAACTCGTCAAAGATATGCATGTCAGACAAGGACCTAGATTTCACAAAGACAAATGGGAAAAAATTGCCATCCACGTGTTGGAATAATCCCACCCAAAACAATGCTGTATGCAGGAATAAAAGTGTTCCTTTGTCTGATGAAATAAAACTATCCCAAAGGGTTCTTTTTGTAAGAAAAAAAAAAAAAAAAAGAAGAAAAAAAGAGTTTACTCATCCAAACAGGTTGGATATAAACAGACTGATGCCCTACAGAATGCCCCAGAATATATCTGCACATGTAACATGAAGTGTAGTTGCTCTTAAGATTCATGATTTTCCAATCAGCTAAGTATGTCCTGCTTGTTACTGGGTGACCTTGTGAAGATATAACTACAGCACATGCCACTGAGAAGTCACTTGCAGGAAAAATTGTGGCCTTGTAGCTCCTCAGAAACAAATGCTGGAAACCAGTCTTGCCAGACCTTGAGTTTTTGAACTGGACAGTATTGTAGGATTAATTATTCAATACTTTTCCTGATTAGTGTGTGTATTATGGGTACTTGTGTTAGTGTTTCAAGGACTTAACTACAGTGTATCACAGTGTCACTCAAGTATAATTAAGACTCTCTTACTGTAATTGCATAATTAAAAAGCTGTATGGCTGCTGGTAAAAACCTTTCTGTCCCTGGTCTACAGCAGCTTGGTCTTCCAGAGGCAACTCCTTGAAACTCTAGCCCTCCTTGAAATACTTGGGTATAGCCTGTGAACCAGTACATCAGTGGCACACTGCTCTGTCCACTGGGCCTCCTCCGATAATTCCTCAGATCTTGCTCTTCCATCCCCAGCTGCCTTCTCCCCACTGGTCCATGTCCCATACTCTTCCCAAGTAGAGTGCCAGCAGGGCATCCCTTTGGGATCCAGGCAGGGCAAGCTCCCTGCCTGATGGTTTCCCCAGGGCCTTTTTGCCATGATGTGATGGTGTGACATGTGATGGCGTGACTATACAGGTGTGAGAGAGGGGATGGCATGGCCAAGCCTTCACCAACTCCTTTTTTTTAAAATTTTTTTTAAACCTATTGACGCTTAGAGTGAGAATTGCTCAGCTTCCTAAAGCAGATATGTGTGGGTGTATGTAGGCTAGTGCTGAAGTGGCTGCTAGGAGGAAGGGGTTAAATTCCTTTTTATTTGTAATGTGCTTTTGAAATCAAACTTCATGACCTGGCTTTTCCTTTTTTTTTTTTTTTTTTTTTCTCAAGTGATTACACTTTGCTGCATTATAAGGGAGCAAATGCATTTGTGTCTCAGGACTGTACTCTACCAGATACTGACATGTTCAACATCTCCTGTGGCTTACCAAACACATCAGGGATGTGGACCTCCCTCTGTTTTCTCATTATGCCAAATAATGAAATGTGGAAATAATTCTAATCCTTTCTTCTGGTTGTGCCGTACCTCTGAAAATATGATAAACTCAATCCAATTAAAAGTCATTACCTCTACAAGGCTCAGTCTCTATCTATAACCTTTGTTTTATAATTCACTCTGTTATCTGTCTTCATTATAATTTGGTAGAATAGTCATCTTTTATTACTGTTTTCTGTTAGAAAGAGGCATGTGATTTCCAGTGCTACTTTGTGACACATCATAGTTTAAAACAGTAAAGGTCTACTAATGAGTAAAAAGAAGTTCGGTTACAGTGATTTATTACATCAAGATAAAGTTTCATTTGCGTTGATTATAATACTGTAGGTCTAAGTAATTGTTTTGATATAAAAACATTCTTTTGCAGCAGTAGTTTTTCACTATGTCAGGGACTGTTAAAGTGCATTACCTTTTCTGTTTGAGCCCAGCTAATACAGATCTAGTTAAATTTTGTTCCCAGGTAGTGTTTTCGATATATAAGTGGCTGATCACTAATTCACATTTAACCTTACCATCCTTAGTTTTCTCCTAAGCACACTGGCTCCTCATGCTATGTCAGCGTGAGAATATATGTCATGTTTATCATTATGGCAATCGAACAATGAACAAAAGCTGGTTCCTCTAATCCATTTTCCTCCCTTAGCAGCAACTAATACTCAGAGCTCAAAATTTCAAGGCAGCCTATTTTTTTTTTTTTTTTTGTCTCCCCTTGGGTCTACTCCATATAGAGAGTCATGAAGGACTGCTGCAGTTCCACTCAGTTGAAATATTTTACCAAGATACAAATTTAAGCTATTAGTTAGAGTTTCAGCATGCTTTGGGCTGCCTCTTAGCCAGCATGGATCTCTACAGGCTCCTTGCTAGCTGCAGATCTGGCTCTCAGTATATCAAACTCTACAGCTGGCATTTCCCTCTTCTCTTACCCCTGCTTTGTGTAACCCAGAAAAGATTTTGAAAGTCAAATATATATTTATTCCATTGAGGAAACTTTATCAACCAGCACCAAAGTTTATTGGCACTACCTAGTGATATAATGGGTAGTTTAAACCCTGCTAACTGCGAATAATTTTTCAGTGGTGTTTATGATTGCAGTAGACTCTAACAGACCAGAAGTACAGATAACATAAATATTTCTACCAGAGATGATTGTACTGGAACTATAAATAAAATTAGACTTAACTTGTAAATAAATTCAGTGCGTGCCAACCAACATTTATAATTCTTTGTTGCTGCATGTAATACAGTAATTTATACGGAAAGTGCCCAGGAACACAAGCAGCCAAATTTTGCTTTTCAGTTACACAGGTGCAACTTCCCCTGACATCAAGAAGAGCAGCTCCCATGCAAATGAAAGTAGAATTTGACCCATAGTATCTCAGTGTTGGACCCTAATTAAAAGCCATCATCTGGTCCACATCAGATGCTTTTGACTGTGTTAATCAGACAAGAATGACACTGGACAGAGCACTGAACGCTACTAGTTATTTATTGTAGGGACTGATAGCGAAAAATGCCAGAGATGGCAGGCAGGTCCCTACGCAGTTACCATGTTATGACTTTGTTGGTCTAGTACCAATGCTTGGCAATGCTGAAATTATCCTCTCTCAAAGGCCTGATGCTCCTGAGTGCGTGTAACTTCTCGCTTGCCTGTGGACAGATTTCTCCCAAGTGTTTGGTGCTCATCCTACCATCGGGAGCTCACTTCTGCTTCCAGTATGGGCCACTTGTTTTAAAGTTATTTTCAGCAGGCAGAATAATTTAAGAAGCAAAAGCTGCTTCCCACACAAGGAAGGTTTTTAATTTGTCTTATGAACTATCTGTGCTGTTGTTACTGATACCCATCTTGCCACAAGGCACAGACAGAAGCTACCAGCAGCCCTAAGCCCTTTGCATGGGGTGATCCAAACCGAGCTCCCTTTCCGTTTTATGTAGATACTGCAACCCATGGTGCAGCGCCGTAGGAACCTGGCAATTTCTGTACTTCAGCCCCAAAGTGTGCTGTGCTCAGGCTGCTTCGGGCTGCCTTTTTCTCCTGCCTTTGTCTGCGCAGCTTTTCCTACAACTCCCTCTTCTGCCGGCGCTGCGGAAGGGTTTGCTTGGTGCAGGGAGGCTTTGCCGAGCGCGCCGTGCGAACGCCTTCTGCAATCTGCAGCATCACGAGCACGAAGGGAAAGCTGAAATCTGGGCACCACATTTCCCTCTCATTTTGTTACATTAGTGTCAATCTGAAGAAATTCGAGCGACTTTGGCTAACTCCAGGACAGACACTGATCTCATTTATTCCTCTGTGGAAGTCTAAAGTAATTACTGTGGATTTTACAGTCATGTAAAAGAAATCAGAATCTGGCCTTTGGGGCCACTGCACGGGTGCATTGGTTCCCCTTGCTCTTGTCGCATGGTCCAAGAGCATAAATTTCAGTTGGACCTTTCTGAGTGTGTTCAGGATAGCTTTGGCTTTCTCATGTTTGTGTTAGGGTCAAGTAATACATGTATGCAAAATTCCCATGCATTTGAAGAGTAATGCTTCTGAAAGTGTTTTTCCTTGGTAACTGAAGTAATGATTCAAAACTGCTTCAAGCACTATGTTTATCTCTAAACTTGCTTATAATATTTATTTGTTGTACAACCAAACTTTCTATTTGTAAAACAGTTTTTTCTCTCCCGTTTTATGATTTTTACCTAACTGGGAATTGCTAGCTCTAGTCTGGACTCATTTGATTAGGTCTGTCTGATACTTTTCACAATGGGGTCCTGTCTGGTGCCCCCAGACCGTGTTACAATACAAATAATAATAAATAATTGTTGTTAGGTCCAGCTCCACAGAACAGTTCTGTGAACAGGGAGCAGCACAAACCAGTTTCAGGTACCTTAACTGATAAAATGTTCAAGCAGAGTAATGTAGCTCTTGGCTAGAGTCCCTTCTGTGCCTGGAGATAGCAACCTAATCTCTGCACATTTCTAAAGCTAAGGATCTTTCTCTGCTTCGCCTCTAGAGGATTTAAAAGTGGCCTCTTTGAGCCCTGTCTACCTGCTGTGGGACTGTCAGGTGGCTCCCATGTAGTTCACCACTGGCTATATGCTGCTTTTGAAGCTAATGGGTTTTCTTCTCTTAATTTTCTGCTTTTCCTGACCTTCTGTGTTCTAGACCAATGTGGATATATTTTGTAATCAATCAGTCCCTGCCTGTAACACTTTTTTCTTTAATACTTGTTCAAACACAAATTCAGATAAAGGTGTCCGATTTGTATGCAAGAGGAAATGCCTGCCTCCTTTTCAGATATCCCTGCAAATACTCCATGCTGATTTCCTCGGCGCTGAATAGAAATGGTAGGTCAACCTAATACAAATGTTCTCTGGTTTCTTTCAAGGATCTGATTCAGGTCCACACTCACCTTATGCAGGAGAAGGGATTAATTGACCCAATCCTACTGTATTCCCACAAATCTTTCATTAATGCATCCTTGACAAAGGCTCTTATCAGACATGGTCAACAGAGTTAGTGGAGCTCAAAGCTCCTGACATGTGATGGACTTCTATCAAACAGAGCCAGGTCCTTCTGATGTCTAGTCTTTGGGGCTGGGGGTCATCTTTCTCACTCACCTTTGAGAAGTTGCAGACACGAACCTGTGTGTATCTTCTCATTGCAAAGAGACACTTCCGCATTTATCTCAGCTCTTACTTTATCCTGCTCAGAGACGATGGTATTAGAAACACTTCTGAAGTAGGCTCTCTAGATGCTTTTGCTTCCAGCCTACCTCTTTCATCTGGAGTAATCAGCCACCCATCTTATGATTAAGTTACTGGTGGCCATGTGCATGTTTCCAAGTGCAGAGAACCGGATTTATGTGCCAGAGGGTTTATCAGCCAACACTTGCTTTGGGAATGCATTATCCTCAGGCAAAAATCGCCTGAAGAAAGAGAGAATGGATAGTCCGTATGGATTTCTTTCTGTTTGTTAGGAGTGGATTTGGGTCTGGAGATCTGGATTCAGACTTGAGCCTTGGAGGACGTTGTGTGAACTTTGAGTTGAAGACCCCCCTGGAATACTGATACATGTACCAAGCTTGCATGTTCCCTTGATGTGAGATGCTGTCATGTGACATTTCAGCTGCAGCAAGGCATGTTTTTTATTGAAAGTGTGGCCCAGTATGCTTTTGGAAACAGCGTGCCTTTGCCTTGCTAGCAATTGCATTCAGTGGAAAGCAGTTTAGGTTGGGTTCAGCAACCTCTGCCTCCCTCCGTCGTTAGTGCCTCCTACCTAATTGCTCTTGGAGAGGAAGAGCATGCTGAACTACTGAGAAACATCCGAATGGAAGGAAGTCCTCACCTCCTCCCAGCTATGCACAGAAGCCCTCCCGGTCTTGAAATGACCCCAGACTCCGGAGTTACGGTAGCTTTGGCACACGCTCTCCTGTCCTCATCAGGCACATCCCCAGCATAGAGCCACGTGGAGTCTTTCCTGCTGGCATGCAAGGTTGTGTCAAAAGTGCAAACGCAGGTGTCCACCCTGGTCTTTTAGTAGCAATTAACCTTTCCTCCTGTGTTTCCTTTGAAGCTTGTTCATGTTTTTACTATAAAATAGCAGTGAAGAAATTTATGGAGGCTAATATCTAAGCTTTCACATTAGCTAATCTCCTCTGTTCCCTTACAAGGGGCCTTGATTTTTACTTCATCCCGTTTCTAATGGGGATAATTCGACCTTTAGAAAAGCCATCTTGAATTTCAAAACTGTACTGCTATCTGTGTGAATGATTTGCAGTTCACTGGGAAAATGATGCTTATCAGCGCAGTCCCTGGGTCTAATTCTAACCTTACAAAGATTTTCTGTCAGTTAGTATCCCACATTTTTGCTGGCAGTCCCTCTGATCCATGTGGGTGTAAATTTTAAGGGGAATAGTCCCACTCCCTTTGAAAATGAACACCAGATCCTCGAGTCAAGTATATTGATTTTAATATAGCTCCTTCTATCATTAATTTCACAAATATGTCTTAATGGTCTTCCGGTCTCTTGGTCAGTCATAATTCAACATCTTGTTTATTTTGAAGTTTTAAAATATATTTTTGCTAGAATATGTTGCTATTTCAGGCAGAATAATATTTCAGTAATCTGTTTTAGCCACACTGTTAGGGCTTTGGGGCATATAGGCGTATTATATTTTCCAGAGCTTTCAAACTGAAAGCCCATGTTTAACGACGACATTGGGTGTGGCTGCTGGAAATCAAAGGAGGCACAATAGACCCAGCAAACGGACTTGTCTCCCTGCCAGGCTTACAGAGGCCAATTTATCAGCTGCAGGTTTGACCCTATATGGCTAAAACTGAGTGTAGCCAGAATGACTGAGATAAGTATAACCGAGGCCTTTGAGTCTGCAAGAGAGAAATTAAACTGGACTGTCCCTGGGGGAGAAGAAACATCTGTAAATCCATGCTTGCTAAATGTTTAAGGCTCAGCTTGTGCCAGCTTGTGGGCAGGCACTGCTGGCGAGTGGGGCTGAGGAAGGTGGCCCTTTGGGGAAAGGTACAGAAAGAGTAATTTCTTGCTGACACTTCTCTGGCTGAACTGCGTTGTTGTTCTGTGGAAGAGAGTTGAGCATGGCTGTGGGGTGCAGGGAGAGCCTTGGTTTTATGTGGCACTGTTTGGTGGGATGGGGACAACGGCGGTGACTGTGTGAGATGGGCTTTTTAAGGAGTTTGAGTGTCAGGCACCCAGCTGTCATGGAAAATCAGTAGGATTTAAATGTCTGAAGTTTTTACCCTCCACCCCCTTCCAGTGAGCCATGTGCTTATCATCATCCAGATCACTTTCCTTGTGTGATTTTTCTTCCTGCACCCCATGTGTATACATGGGTTAGGTTGGTTTTTTTTCCCCCCGTTTTAAAAACAGCTGAAGTCTTTTAGAAAGGACTGCAATCTAAACAGTTGGGGAAAGACATCTGAATGGGAGTGAGCCTGCCCTGGGTGGGTGCAGCATTGCTGCTAGCCTGTGAAGTCAGGGAGTGCGCTGGAGTTTCGGGGATGCTCAGGAGGTGCAGACCAACCTCTCACCCGTCCCACCGTGCTGGAGCAGAGCTGTGTTTGGGGGCAGCAGCAATGCCACAGTGTGACAGAGAAGGCTGCTAACGTGGCCATCTCGGTGCAGGGCGAAGGGAATGGTGACATCCAGGTGGAGCTGTGTCTCTACCCTTTTCATGTTGTCTTTTCTGTCCCTTGGAGGCTGGGCTGGGTTTTGCTGTGGGCAGGGAAGTGCAGGCATGGGCTCGCAGGTGCTAGGCACAGAGTAAGTTCTCTGCACTGGCGCTTTGGTGAACCCTTGAGCATCTTTCCCAAACTCGGCTCTGCTGAGCAATGACAGGCAGGATTTCTGAAGCATCAGCGATGGAAAATCCCTCTGTGTGTCCTTCTCAGCTAAATGGTAGAGTCAGTCAAGATTTTCTACTTCTTAGAGCACCAGGTATTAGAAAAGTGACAAACCTATCAATATTGTGTTCAATCATTAAAGTGCAGAGAGAGTCTGCCAAACCAGAGGCCGAGGGTAGCTGAACTTTCTTGTGACATGTATGAGGTCATAGCCAGTGCCACATAAAAGAAAGAAAAACAGTTCATGGCTGTGAATAAATTGCTCACAGATGAAGAATCCAGTTTGTCAGTCATGTGATGGGAGCAATCTATTCAAATGATTTGTTATGTCCCAGTGTTTGTCTTAGGCAGTACCAGAAGCATGAAAGTACAGATATAAAACTGTGAGATAATATGTAACAAAGATGTGAGAGATAATGGGCTATGACCAGTTTCCAGTGGAAAAGGCATACGGTGCTAATCTACCATGGATAGTTTCTTAAATGAGCAAGAAATTGAAAGAACATTTTAAAGTTTCCTGTTTCTTCACTGAAACAGAGTTATTCTGAATGCCAAGCCCAGCGTAACGCTTTAATTTCTGGGCCAACCATATTATGCAAATATCCTCGAGCTCAGATCTTAAATACCCAATCTCTCAACTTCATTCCTCAGAGAATAGTATTCCTATTTAGTACTCCTATTTAGGTTAGAATTAAGTGGAATGAGTTCTGGTGTGTAAGAAAAGTACAGTAACATTAATAAAGTTAAATGACTGTAAATAATTAAGAAGTTTTTTGTTTAGTTTGTCTTTTTGCTTCTTTTGCGTGTATTATTGGGTTGAGTACTGTATTGCTGGTGCAGCTAAAGTCCCTGCTGAAGTCACTCAGAGTTTTTTGACTAAAAGGAATTTTCAATCAGCCTTACATTTTGAGCTGTCAAAAATAGTGAGTTTTTCTTTTTTCTTTTTGTTTGCTGGCTAAGCCCCAGAGATGAATTTTTTTTTTTTAATGTGTTTTGGATCTGCCCCAGGTTTTTTGGGGGTTTTTTTGCAACTGTAAGAGGAGAAGGTTTATGTTCTCTATAAGGTGCTGTTTGGATCCTGAACTTATTTTAGACCATTGCATTTCTTGGAGGTCAATAGAAAGACACTGATTTACATCAGCTGAAGTTCTTGCCAAGAGTTGTGTGGTAGGCTGGATCCTTTCCTCCAAAGACTAATTGGAGGCCATCAAACTTAATTTTGGCTACTTTATGTTCAATCTGTCTCTCTGAAAGACCAGTAAAGCTTTCCTGCTTTTCACTTCACTTAGATTTCAGTTGTAACATATAATGCTGGCTTTCAATTGTAATTTCAAAGAGTACGCAATGCAAAGCGCTATATCCGGACCAGATTGGACAATAGGGTGTGCCTGCATATACATCTGTATGTAATTCTCTCGCTTGTGTTCAGTGATGTAAACCACTTTTGATGTCAGGAATATTGAGAAATGCTGTGTACCCACAGGCCTGCAATAGGGAAGACTCAGCTCCTTCCAGGGTGAGGCTCTGCTGCAGGACTAGTGATTGATGAAGGTGCCACCCGCCTACCAAACTGTCCTCTCCATTTCGTGTGCAGGCTGAAAGGGTTTCATATGCAAAATCTGTCAGGATATTTCAAATCCTACTGTTTGGCTTTATTTTCCAGGTGATGAATGTTTGTATGAAAGCTTTCCTGAACTTCCTTTGGAGGAAGTGCCAGAAGTTGATGGAGAGACTGCAAACATCCAGTGTCCAACATCCGTCAGCATTCAGGAACCATCTTCTCCAGCAACCTCTAGTGAAGCTTTCACGCCAAAGGAGAGCTCTCCTTACAAGGCTCCGATATACATTCCCGATGACATTCCCATTCCTTCAGAGTTTGAGCTCCGAGAATCCAACATTCCTGGAGCAGGATTAGGGATATGGACCAAAAGGAAGATTGAAGCAGGGGAAAAATTTGGCCCTTTTGTAGGAGAGCAGCGGCCACACCTTAAAGATCCCAGTTACGGTTGGGAGGTAAGACATTGTACATTCTTCTGGTCTGTTGAGCTCTCTTGCGTGTCTATAAACACAAAAATATTTGCGGAATTTGAGTCCTATCCTGCAGCAGCCAGGGGATATTTGTGTGCACGAAGACTGCTCTATGGCCTTTCAGGGCTTTCTGGATGGAAACAAGTGTAAATTAAAAAAAAAAAAAAAAGTCAGGAATTGTTGCTCTTCATGTATGAAATCTGTCTGGGTGGATATTGGCAGGTGATGCTTCTTTTGGGGGAAAGAGAGGAAGAAGTTGTGTTGTTGGAACATTTTTGTACCAATTTGATTCTGCTCTTGGACAGTCCTGCAGTATGTCTGTGGGGGAGGGATTTGCAAATGACATTTCACTATCTGTTTGAAAAGAAACAGGGTGCTGCTTTCAGGGTTGTGAATCGCCACTTTGTCAACAATGATTAGAACCACCCTATAATCTAATAGTGTGTGGATAAAATTGTTATTGCAGAACCTTGTGCTACTTGGACTTTGAAAGCTAGGGGTTTGCTCTTGCTTCGATTTATCTTAATGGGAATTTTGCCATTCATTTTGTGAAGTATGTTTGGATGCTAATGTCAAACCTAGTACACATCGGGATGATGTGGCTCATGTTCCTTCTGAAGATGCTCTGAGAAATGTTGCTTTTCCTGAAGGAGCTCAAGGCCCCCTTTGGCGAGTACAGTGGTTGCCTCTTTTTTTTGCCTCTGGGGATGTGTTTCCCTTGCTGTGATATCACCATGGAGCTGGCTGAGCTGCAGGTCCATGGCCAGGTCAGGGCTTTAGACCTCAAGTGGTAAACGGTGCCAGTGGTGTTATGGTGTAACAAATGTTCTCGCATGGTTTTATTCATAGTTTTAACAATGTGCTGTAGAAACAGAGTGCAATCTCAGCTTTCCATCTGTACGTTTCCTTTGGTTTTTGATAAGGAGAGAAGTGCAGAGTTTTCATGGCTCTCCAGGGGCCTGACTAACCTCTGGAGAGATGGGAGGTTCATTTTCCCAGGAAAAATGGAGTTTCACTGTGGAGTAGAGCCTTGCAGATATGGTGGAAAATAGGGGTTTTATTTGCTCTTAACTGTCTATAAATACTCGGTGAGTTCATTCCAAACTTTCCATCCAGTTGTTTAAACTCTTGTGAGACCTGTGACAATATGACAGAATAGTGTCAGAAGAAATTATAGACTTGGCAGCACTCTACCGAGTTAAGAGACCCTGATGCAATATAATTGCTGGTGAGAAATCTTTATTATTTCAAAAAGGCACCAGGAAACCATAAAATCTGACCTTTAACCACACTATAATCAAGCTCAGATATTGATAACAGAAATTAGAGCAAAACTGCTGAGACACGGCTGTACTTGCAGGTTTAACATATTCCAAAATTAGGGTATTTTAGACTGGATCCTCAGGTGGTGTAGTGTAGGATAAACTCAATAAAATTGAGGGAAACCTATCTTGATCTTCACACCCTTAGATGCTGATAATACGCTGCAATATTAGTGACTAGTTTTTCTGCTTAAAATATTCAGTGTTTTGGGGTCTAAAAAATCCAGACAAGAAATGCGTATCTTGATAGTGCTGGAAGCCCAGCTGGCAGATTGAATCCCTTTCAAGCTGCAGGACTCGTGCTATTTGAACAGTGTTATGTATTTGGGACAGCTGGGGAGAAGCTATTGAAAAGAGTTGGAGCAAAATCACACAAAATCAACAGTCGAGTCCCTCTGCAACTTGGCCACTCATCTAGAAGTACTCTGTGATACTCAGGGGAGCTTGGAACAGAATATTTTTCCAACAAGTGGGTTAAGTACATTTATTGTAATTGAAGGGAGAGAAAGAAATATTGGTTACCAGAGTTTACGCAATGAATAAAATGGCATGTAGTGAAGGTTAAGGCTAAAGGACAGATGTGAGGCGTCCGGGTATTGCTGGAGAAGACCTTGCTAGTGCCCCTTCCAGTCCAGATGCTCATCATCACACTGCTCTGGAAACCACTGTTTCCTTGGGATAAAAAAGGGAGAAAGAAGCTGTTACTGGTTTGTGGGTGCTCAGGCAGTGTCAAAGGAAGCATGGAATGGTGAGGGA
The DNA here is from genome assembly GCF_965140245.1 of Athene noctua. Lineage (NCBI taxonomy): Eukaryota > Metazoa > Chordata > Aves > Strigiformes > Strigidae > Athene > Athene noctua. Next base: position 24,933,834 of record NC_134044.1, read on the forward strand.
AAAGTATCATTTATTGAGGTTTAAGTATGGTCTTGGGAATTTAAATTTTCTGGTGTCAGTTTTTCTGCCTGAACGGGCTTTTTAGTGAAACGGGGTATTTGTCCTGCTGGGTGCCACTAAGTCAGCTAACAAACGGGCAATTCAGTCTGCTGTTGCTGATATCGAGGTGAAATTTCATCATTATGTTTTAAATGGGGGAAGGATGGAACCAAAGTTTCTATATGGTACTGACTGTGGATTTAAGTGACTTTGTAGTATGAGGGGCTTAAAAATCCTTCCACAATATTACTTGCTTGTGAGTGAATTGCACTGATGCAGATACTGTCGCTATATTCTCTTATGTTTGATTATATGAGATTCTGAGAATCGTTGATGGTGCTACGGAGGTCAGCTGTGTTTGGTGGCCTCAAAAGGTGGGACGTCTCAACGTGCTCAAACTGTTTGCTGGTCCCACAGGCCAAAGAAAGCATTGTGCTGTGTCCTGGCTTACTTATTTCTTCACCTCACACGTGCATTGCTCAGAGAAATACATAGTGGGGTTGCAGCATTGCTAATGCTTGTGTACTTATTTAATTCTTTTGAATCGAGTCTCCTATGGCTACAGTGAGGATGATTAAACTATTGGAAAAATCCATCTTTCCATTTTATCTGTATTTTTTCTGAGTTTAAGGTGAAATGCTGAATGTACAATGGTGTTTGACTTTTAAAGATGATAAAGAATCTCTTTTCGGAGATATAATTAGTATAAATATATTAAAGTGTTTTTGGAAGGAAAGTTGAGCATCTTCCTCAGCTGTTTTCTGATGCTGCATATATTACTGATTTTTGCCATGAAAGATTTGCTGCTTTTTTTGCAATTGTTTAGGACTGCTTTGGTAGCCTAGAGTCTTAAACTAGAAAATTTCAAACCAAAATCCTACATGCACATTGCAGGAAAGAGTTTATAGCTACACACAAATTTACACTTTAACTACATTTTTGGAAAGGACATTTTTATTCCCCTGAAAAATGTTGTCATGGTTTTGGGTATTTCCAGCTGTGGGATGATTCTGACTTCCAGTATTTGTGATACTAGGGTTAGCCTGTAGTGGTCAGGAGAGAAGTGGAAGTTGGAGGAACTGCTGCTGTTAAATTTTGCATCCAGGTAGTTGATGATAAAGAAAAAAATTGCTGCAGAAGGCTGAGGAATTTCATAGGGCCTGTTCCTACATTCCCTATAGCAAGACTCCCTATGGCATCGACACAGAGTTTTGTCAGAGCAAGTCCAAGAAAACAATGTCTATTGTGTTCATTTATATACTTCGGCCATAAAACACACTCTGGGACTAAGAGAATTTGTTGTGATATAGTTGTGCTTGGGTCATGATTAGAGTGCTGCAGACCAGTTTAAATGAAAAGCCATAAATTTGAATTTTATCTCATTTTGTGGGTCTAGAGCCGAGCATTATCTAATCAGGTATTGGTTAGCTAAAGTACAAATCGAACAGGGGGTCACCGGACAAGGGGAAAGGTCGAGCTTTTTTGCAGTTTGTCATTGAGGTTTTAGTATTTGCCGGCAGCCCGAATATCCGAGGGGGTCGGGAGGCTGTTGCTCTGTGGTTGTTTGAAAAGGGAAAATTGACTGCTGCTTAATCAACAAAGAAAACAAGCTTTTAAGGGATGGCAGTAATTTTTTTTAAACAAAAGCAATGGAACACAAATTTAGTGATTTCATCATGGTTCATGCCCTGCTATGAAAAACAACTGGGAGAGTATTTCAAAGAAAGCTTTTGAATAGGTCACCAAAGCACATGCACCTATCTTCAACCGGCATCTTCTGGAGTACATTGGATATTCAAATTCAGGTCTCACTGCTATAGTAAACTTAGTCTCATTCAAAGGGACAATTTCTTCATGGCCCTTTTTATCCTAAACTTTTATTTCTTTACTAGGAAGGCAAAATCAGGAGCAATAAACTCTAATATAAATCAAACTTGTCACAGAAGTAAATATTTTAGAGCTTTATAAAGCAGCATATAATCTGTTTATAGAGCAGAGTATATTTTCCTGTCATGACAGTGAGGCTGAAAAACATCTCAGACTAGGTAGATTACGCTTGAGCTGATGCTTTTACTTCTAAACGGAAATTAGGAGGCCATTTGGCTATTTGTTTACTTCTCTAACATTTTTGATGTGAGTCTTTGGGGAAAGCTGCACAACTTCCTAAAAATTGTCCTGGAGTACAGGCTTCCCACTGGTTTATAGGGAGTGAAATAGTTACAATTTTAAGTTTCAATTCTGCACTCTGGCTTTCTTTTGGCATTTTAAAAATATTTAAATTTAGGTTTATTTGAGATTCTGGTTCTAGGTGTACCATCTAACTTTATGAAAATTAATGTTACAAAAAAATAAAGGTATAGGCTTTTAGATTGGAATCTGATGTATATGCTCCCAAATCCAGGTTGTAGCACCTAAACCGATAGCTTGGTTTTCTTGCTCTTAACATCCAAAAACTCCTACTGCAATCAGCAGGAGTTACCAGCTGATTCCTGTCTATGGCTAGATGGTATCCCCTATTTTTGGGTCCTTGGAAAAATTTTTGTCAGGAAGCTGAAATCAGCATCTGTTTTTTTTATAAAAACAAAACAAAAAGGAGCATCTTCTAAATAACACATGCGATTGACATGTCTTAAAACTCTTGTTAAGCTATCCTTAATAAACGATGACAGTGCTGAGGGAAATAACTCCCTTGTAGTCAATGAAATCACACTGGGACAGAGCAGTAGATTATATCTTTTTCAAAAAGGAAAAAGTAACAAAGACTTCATCACTTCTTAATATTTTTCTTTGGGATACGGACTTTGTCCTAGTGTTAAATAAAAAAGCTCTTAATTTTCTGCTGTTGTCTGACTATTTCACACTGCAGTGACTTTTACAGACCAAATCTTGACCTTTCCTTGAATTGTTTTTAAGAGCATTAACATGCAAAGCAGTTCCACACTCAACCAGGTTGGAAAGCAGGGAAGTATAATAGATGCCTTGCCTACATTTTTTCCTTGCCTATGGATTTCATCAGTATAGGGACTCCAGGAACCCTTGCAACATTTTTACTGAAGCAGAAGGAGGAATAACAATGAGGGTTATTCTGTTATTTGGAATTAAAAGGAATAATTTGTTTTATAGTGGGGGGCAGGAATACTTTTTAATCGCTACAAGACCAACCTAGTTTTGCAGAGAGCATATTCTCCTCCAGGTCAACAGACCATCCACTTCTGGCAGCTGCGGGTGGGCTTGATGGCATCCTTACCTTTTCTTCAATACATAGGTGATGTTTTATCCCATTTGGAGCTCAGCTTTGTAAGATGTAGAGCACTCTGGCTGAGATCCAATAAAGCACTTAGGCATGGGCTTATCATCCACAGGATTACCCAGGTGTTTGAGTCAAGCATGTGCTTAGCTGCTGTGTTAGTTCTCTGTTAGGGACATAGTGTTCAGTGCCACATGGGATGGGGTTCATACCGTATATCTTGCCTGGGGTGAGTATGCACAAGGGTGCTTGAGACAGCCCCTTGAAAGTTGTGTACAAAAAAGACATGTGGTGCTGCTGATGTTACCAGTCTGAATTCTGTTGTTTACATCTGTGTCTTGTGGTGAGGCTGTGGCAAAGTCAGATGCTACCACAGCTATAGGAGGCTGATAGCAAGGTAGACAGACACTTCATGAGCAAACTGTCACTCTGAGAGGTGATGTCAGTTTATACCCCAACCAGCTACCTGATTGTTAACACCAGCTTTCTCCCTGCCCAGAGGACAGACAGTTTATAATTACAAGTGAGCCAACATTAGGACCTGATGCGAGCAGATGGATTTGTCATTCAGTTTGAATTAAATGTATTGACAGCAACGGGGAGTTGTTGGCCCTTTGGGTTTTTTCATGTGGATTAGGATATGGGGACAACACAGAGTAGTCTGCTGTTGTCTTTCTCCTACTGTTCCTTCCACTCTTCAAGTCTCCTAATTCTTTGATTAACACTATTAAGCAGAGTCTCACATTGTGGGATGTGATATTCTGGTTTTTTGGACAAAGACCACAGCCTTCACTTGCTCAGGCAAAGCTGCTGCTCACTGGAAGGGGAGCACAAACAAGATCTGCAAAGTTCCCTTTTTGGCTCTACAGTGGAGCTATTCTCAGAAAACGTTCAAAACTATCACGCAAGGTAGCTGGGGGGTAGTAGAGGCTGCTAGAAGGGAGGTGCTGCTCATCCCTGTCCTGAGCCAGCTCTGGCACCGGGGCTGCTGCTCATGGGGCTGATTAGTTGCTGAGCCAACCCAAAGTCAATGTGACAGCAGTATCAGGGAAAGGTTTTGGGCTGGTGTAGGAGGCTGAGTGGGTGCTGGTGCGGCATGGCTGTGAAATTTCACATGAATCTTTTGTGTCAATTAAACCTGAAATGGTTTGTGTAGAATTGACTATTTCTCTACCCACAGTGGATGCTCCACTGTGTCCTTGACCTTGGCAGCAGGAAATTGCCGTTCCATGGCATGGTCTAAAGTCACAGGAATTCCTCTGTAAGTCTGCATATGTGTTCCCCACAAAGCCACTGAAGTTTTAATTTAATCAGGAGGAGCATTAACTTCTGAGGGAAGCAGAGTGAAACCATAAAGGTTAAGTGGAATTAGAAATAGGAAGAGGAGAAGAAAGTTTTGTTACCTTCTTCAGAGCAGAACTGGGGGGATGTTTCAGGAATGTGTATTCCCCTTCAGAATCAGGTGGTTATTATTTACTCAAAAATGATCTGGGTAGATTTTGAGTTCAGTAGCACTTTGTCCAAACAGGTAATAGAACTAAATAAACGCAGAGAAAAGCTGACATTGGGGTAGATCTGTGAGATTATCAAAATATGAAGAAAAATAATTGTGAGATATGCCAGATATCCCTTTAAAAGACAAAAACTGTAAATTGAATTGATCCATTAAGATGGACAACATCAAAAAGAAAAATGAAGAAGATGGAATTGAAGAGAATAATAATTGTATCTAATAGAACTGACAAACAATCATAATTCTTCCCATTAAAGAAGTATGTTATAAAAAATTTATTATGAAATGCCACATTATGCAAGTCAGGATTCAAAGATGAGTTCTTTGCATTAAGTACAGTAGATGCCATTAAGGAAAACAGTCAATATGTCACTAAGCCATGGCCTGTAAAATTAAATTGATTTGGTAAATGTAAGTAAGATAGATCTGTTTGCTTTCATCATCAATTTTGAGTGGGTGAACAGGTGATGTCACCAACCTGGGAGCGATAAAGATGCAGGACCATCTGGAAAGCTTTGTGATGGATGGGCAACTGCTTTTGGATAGTGACAGTGCTGTGGTACTTTGTCACTTGGGATGCAGTACTTAATAACTTTTCAATACCATCATAATAAATTTCACTGCCTTATTAATATAGAAATGGTGAGTTATTACTGTGATGGCTATTGTAAATAACAAGAGATGCAGCTGTCAAAAGCTGATTGTTTGGGCATGTTTCTTTAAGCAACACAGTTGACTTGGGATAATCAACGTATGTCTATACCAGCAGAGTTTATTGCTCTTGTCAAAAGAAAAAGCTGCATTATTCAAAAATTATATGAAGTCCATAATAAACAAGTTTAATATATTATCAGACTTTTCCTATAAGTTTCCTAACACAGAACAATAAATCACTTTTAATAATGCCTTTCCATGTACAATAATATCCTTATGCTGTAATAATGTCCTTTCCTAACTATTCACCAAACAGAGAACTTCTGAAAAAACAGAAAGGTATCTCTCACTCATCAGAACACTTACAAAATTAAATCTCCCTATTTCATTAAAATACTACTTTTGGTACAAAGCTGATGGGCTCTAGCTGTGTCTTTTATTTTAATTGAGCAGATGTAGTTAAAAGTAATCTATGACAAAGAAATACAGACAAAATTATAACCATGTGTCCCTAAATACTGGCAGGAAAGAGCATCTGTGGGTGTTTTATGAAAGCCCAGGACTGCTCTGTGACATTGCTGCTAATGTCCTTGGTCTGAGGACTGGAGAGAAACAAAATGCATAGATAGTTGTTAGCAGAAGATGAATTACCAGATCAATCATTTAGCACCATTCAGAGTATTTTACCATTGTTCCCTGGGAAGATAATTAAATCAATGATGTCTGTTTTATTTGTGTAAAGAGGCACAAACTTGTAAAGAATATCCAAAGCTCCTTCAACATATTGTTTCTGGATTTTTTTAATTTTTTTTTTTTTTTTAAAACCCTACTGACTTTGCCTTTCAGGCTGTAGCTTTGTCCCTCTTTCCAATTAAATGTCTCTCCACCATTTCTATGACTGCTGAAAAGAAAGCCAGCAGTCTATTAACAGGCAATAAAGTTCAGGAAGCTTAAGACTAGTTTCTTGGGTCAGAGGTGAAAATTGCATACTAAATGAAACAAAGGTGTGTCTTGATGGCTCAACAAGCAGTGGAGAGAGGAGCATACATGTGCGCAGGAGGAGACAGTCATCATTAAACAGAAGCAAATGAAGACAGGAGTTAGTGTATGGCTAGATGCTTATTAACCCAAATGAACAGATGCACTTCAGAGGATATAGCACTGAGGTTTGGCATTTAAACTGCTGCATGATTTAACCGTACCCTTGAAATCTGGGCATTTGGTCTAATAAAGACATCACTAAACTTTAAAAACAAAACAAACAACCCCACTCCTGCTTGCTAGAGCCTGCAGATTGGGATGTATTCTTTAAAATGGTATAAAAAAATACTTATTTGGAAAGAAGGAATAAAACCCAATAATTGGCTAATAAGGTATTTCTACCCCAGAGAGTATTAATATGGTGTTTTATTGATGTGACAGCCCTCATGTCTCCTGGCTGAACAGCAGGTGGCACACGCAGGAGTGAGGACATAGATTGTCATCATCCAGCCCGATTTTATGTGATCACGTTAACTTTGGTGCATACAATAAACATTAATTTGGAAAAAAATACAAATGTTAAGTAGCCCTTCCTTTTAAAATACAGTCCCGGTATTTAGCATGGAAAGATGTAAAAGTTCCCACAAGCGGCAGTAATATTTCATCACGTGAAGCCTATAGCGTAAAGGGTCTCTTGTGTACAGTGGGTTTCCCAAAGTGTCATTCTTAGTCTACACTTGAAAAAGTGTATTGGCAGCATGGACAGAGCGGGCTTGTTACGTGCTGTGTTGGCAACCTGGTGTGTAGCTGTTCAGGATTTCCAAGAGTAACTTTCAGTGCCCTCCGATCTTCTTGAAATGGCCTCAAATGGTAAATTGGCTTTCAAAAAGTGTAGCTATAACTCTATGGGTATTTTATTCCAGATTAAATCTTTTCATACGCATGTTTTCCAAGAGACTTTCAGTCACAGTTTCTGTTGCTTCCAACAGCAGGTATTTCAAAACCATGGCAGTAATGTTGATTTTGTGCAAAAATGTAAATCTCTCTGGGATGGGAAAATGGAAACTTGGGTATGTGAAAGCTTCATCATTACTGCATTTACAGAACATATTATTTACTTATATATTAAATTTTATATATATATATTCTTAAAGCCAAATTTTAATCAGTCATCTAGTGATAAGCTCTTCATAAGCCAAAATTTGCATGTGAACATGGCAAAAATAATTTTTCTTGCTCGTGCTAACTTGGCATCTACCTATTTGGAATGCCTATGTGCGTAAGCACCCAAATGAGCAGCTGACAAGGAGGATAAACCTGTTTCTCTGTCTTGCTTTAAATCTAAAATCAGAAATGATCTTACCAAACTCTCTGTGTCTACAGAGGAAGATGGTGCTGACGCCCAGGGAGAGCAGCAATGTGCTACAGTGCCTTGCCGTGCCCTTTGAAATAGGTCTTCTCTTTTGCACAGGGGGCAATATTTTACAATTTCCCCCTAGTCATGGCCTTTATGCAGAGGCCTTTTTTTTCCTTTTCTGTTTGAAGATCTGTGGTCTTAAAATGCATTTCCCTTGACATGTTGATCCCAGGCATTGCACTTCACTTTTCTCCTTCACCATTGTTTTCCTCTTCTTCCCATAGCCAGTGCTATTGTCCTGCACATCACCCCAAAACCTTGCAGCCAGCTGGGATCCTTGTTCAGCCTCATGAAAAAACCTGTAATTTCCTTCTGCCCAGCCTCTCTCTGTCCCTTACACCTGGCTCTCATCTTCCTCACTTTATTTTTCACCAGGTCACTGCCATAATGGTCATCTTTGCCTCGGGCAATGACTGTGTCCACAGTTTACTAACCAGGCTCTGACTGCCTTTTAGTGTCTGCATATACTTGTTTTCTGCTGCATCTTTTCCTATCTTGGCTCTCCTTATCTCAACATTTCAGTGTCCTTCAGTCCATCTAGTCTTGGTGCTTCACTGCTCTTGAGGACGCAGTCTGTCTGTACCTTCCCACAGACGCTTTCCTCTGCTTGAAATATCACAACTTTCACCCTTGGCAAAACAGTGCAGCCCCTACCAGTGTGGGGCCCCGCTATTTCCTTTCAAAAGTTGATTTTTCTCAAATCATCTCCCAAATTTGATGGCTAGCATTGTAGCAAAAAGGCAACACCTCAACTTCTGTCCTCAAAGCCTGCGCCCTCCCACAGATGCAATTGAAGCTGAATAAAATGTGTTTTATGCAGAAATAATGATGCCCTGTTTTCACACTAGTTTAATTATTTGAAAATTACAACTTTTAACAGAAGCTGCTGTGTCTGTAAAGAAACCCTCATGGTAGGGATTTAGCTCGGTAAGTGTGACTTGTTTGGCATTTGCATTCAAATACTTTTGTCCTTCTGGAGCATTTTTAAGACTTGACTATCTGCTCTCACCACCCATGACAACAATGCACAAGCAGAAGATGAAAATTCTGGTTTTCAGTCCCAGCATTCCTGAATAAAATTTAGCTGATTGCAACAGTATCATTTTGGGTGTGATTTTTAGTGGGTTTGAGTTTGAATGGGTTTAGAATAGGTGCTTGAGCGGCTTTTGTCCCCATGCTAATGCTCCCGCAGCAGTGGGAGTCAGGAGGAGTGAAATGATGACCTGAAATAGCAGACGGCTCCAAACAGAGCTGGATTAATGAGACATGGGGCCCTCATCCCATCCAGCCAGGAAACCTCCAGCCAGCCCGGGGACACCCATGCTGTACCCCATCCTGGGTCTGCCCCCCCAAGCCCTCCCCACCAAACCCACTGCCACTGAGCCTCCCGTCCTTCCGTGGCAAAGAAATTCCCCAAAGTGGGTCTTAAGCAATCCTGACAGAACTGAGCTGTGCGCCCTGCCAAACATTAAACAGTGTAGGGATTAAAACCAAGTTTGCCCTTATTCTGACAGGTTTTGTATAATTTTTTTATATGTGACAGACACATTTGATGTGTTTGGAAAATTCGGCAGTACTATTCCCCCTCCTGTGGTATTGCCAGGGTTGTTCTGTAGTGCTGAAGAAGAAGAAGAAAAAAAACAACCTTAGTGTTGGGAATTATAAATAATTTGATGCAACAGGTTTAAGTTACCATTTCTGTGGTGAAAAGAAAAGCTTAGCATGATCCAGATTTTCCTTGGTTTCCTCCCATTCTGCTGAGAAGCAGAGGTATTCACATTTCTTTGTCTAACAGTTTTATAATGTCTTAAGAGATTAACAGTGAGCATGAATGAGGGGCTGAGGATTAGACGACAAAAAGCCCGGGCCGTCCACTACCTTGTTTGCACATTTTACATTTTTCAGCATTGCCGAGTGAGTATAGAAACTAAGGAAAGATAATAAGGACCAGAGTCCCAAAAGTGTTTAGTGATTCAAAAAAATTCAGATGCCATGTCAGAACTGACAGAATGATGGAGCATTATGTGGCAGGACCCACTTTTTTGTCTTAGGGTAAGCTCTTGCCCTGAGTGAATGCAGATGTTATCGCAGGATCCCAGACAGACAGTCAGTGAAATGTGACAAGCTGTCAGCAAAGTTACACTACGTTGAGTTTGCTAAAATATCCCAAAGCTTTATACATGGCTTTTTTTTTTTTTCCTTTTTTTTTTTTTTTTTTTTTTTATATAGAAAACTTCTTAGCTCAATCAATCCAGGAAAAAAAAGATGGGGGGGAAAGGTTACAGTAACCTTTCCAGTCGGGAATCTTTTGAATAGTTCAGACATGACTGTAAAAGTATTTTTTTTTTTTTTTTTAAGAGTGGGAAAAAAATTATAATCTGAAATATTTGGAAGGTTATGTTGGCATCAGTAAAATTTCTGAAAGCAAAGCGCATGCATGGTAAGGCTGTTAACCACATGTCATACCGTGTCGGTCATTCCCTGAATGATTTGGGTATTTACCCCTGTGAGACGCTTAGTCAAATCAGTAATAGTAGCCAGCAGAAGTGAATCTTACCAGCACTCAGTTTTGTCTTTAGCAGGGTATCAGTTTCAAAATAGGGGGTTTATAAATAACTGTAATTCCTTTACTGTTTTGTTGGGGTTTTTTGTTGGTTTTGGGTTTTGTTTTTTTCCTAATCTCAGAAATAGATGCAGATGAGCTGGTAAAATTGTAAACTGAATGGCAAAAAGGATGTAAAATGAAGTGGTTAAAACATGTTCAGTAAATAAAAATATACATCAGGGCAAACTGATGCAAATGATCTCAATTCAGATGCTCTGAAGTCATAGTAAGGCTCAGAAAATGACTTCTGTTTTGAATTTGGGGTCTGCAAGAGATATTTGATTTGTAAATATTGTAACAAGCTATAAGCTTTTAAAATTTTGAGTAGAAAAATAAGGGCCCCGTTCTGCATAATCTTAAATATTTAGCTCCCAAGGAATCTGCAGTGAAGTGATATTATTTATGTGCCAACACACTCCCAGAGTTGTGCTCAGTATTTTCTTGTTTTTAATACTTCATTACTTAGAAAATATAAATATATACTGGGAAACTCGAATATTTTTACACATGCAACTGATTTTCACTTTTGAATTAAGACTGTGTCAGATTCAAGCTTTTACATAATTAGAGGACAGGGAGCCTAAAATACTTATGTTTTCAATTTATTTCAGATTTATTTTAAAGGTGTATTTCCTTATACAGGCAAGTAGATTTTGATTTGAAAATGCCAAAGTAAATTGCATATCTGTTTGGTAAGTAATTATATATATCATTCACAGGAACCCCTTTAATAGTCAGTATTCTTGTCTTATTACCGTTAGCTTAAACCTAAATTTAATGAGAAGGCTGTTTATAGTGACACAAACTAATATATTTTGCTAGAATATGAGTTGCAGTACGTTCATTCTTTTCTAAGCAGAGCAGAATAATGCTTGTGATTTATAATCAATTTAGATCTCCTTTTGAGTAAGATGATCTTGCATTATTTGTTTCCATATATTGAAAATATTAATTTGCTTCTAGAAGCAGGGGAAAAAGGGAAACATACCCATCCACAACTTAGTGTAATTTTCGTTATAATTAAATGTATTACCAGGCAATGCAACAACCTTCCCTGACACTGAAAACTGGGATGCAAAGATGTTTAGGAGATAACATCTCACACAGTGTTTTTATAAAAAAACCCTCCAAAGTAAACAATCCAACTAAATTATGCATATGGAGGAAATGATTGAGAATATGTTTAGCTGGTAATCACACTCATGCTGAAGTTTTAAATTTCATCTGTCTGCTCAGATCTATTGTGATCCATTAAGTGGCTTCCTTTTTTTCCGACAAATTGAATGCTGCAACTGCAAGGAGCTCTTTTGTTCTTTTAATTCAGTCAGCATGGAAATGATTTTCTCATTTCAGGCCCTTTTCTGTCCTCTCTTCATTGTGTCAATAAAATAGAGTTGTGCAGAGCTGCTCTAATCAGCTTAGAGTGCTAATTCATTGCACTGGGATGCTATCTGGGTCCGGCTACAGGTGGGCACTATAAGGGGTCAGTCTCCAGGGGAGTCTAATTGTGTCTCTCTTGGGTCTTGTTTGCAGAATAACCGAAATCTCAAACCCCGGCTTAAGAAAGGAAGGGAAAATGCACAAACACAGGCATATAGGAGCACGCATGGTCTCTAGATGCACCACTTGGTCTCAGAGTTGTTTTTATTTTGACATTCTTTGGGGAAGGGAACATTTTAGTTCAGTGGCAAAAGATTAATAAGAAACATTGTAGATCGATTTAAAAATTTAAGTAAGAATGTGGTTGTTTTGAGATATAAGTGTGCAAGAGGGAAACTGATGCTGTGGTGCTGGTGAGGGGTTTTGGGGCAGACTCGTTAACTTTTTGAGGCTTTCAAAAGAATGATGAAAATCAAGAAAGTGCATGATTTAGATAACAAATCTTTGCATGTGCTAGTAGTGGTCTTCAGCAAGCTTTTCATCCAGGCATGAGGGTACACTGAGTGTGAGGGACTCTGCTCAGTGTGAGGAGCCCAGGAAATCCTCAGGCAAGTGGTGAGGCATTGCAGCCCAGGCTACCCCAGTCCCACCCCAGTGCCTAAACCTCAAAGCAGCCCCTTCCTCCTGGCGTGAGGGGGCTGTGCTAACAGCAGGCGGTGATGCTTTCTGCTGGGGACTTCGGATCTTATGCTGAGTTATCTCAGAGAGCTGCTTGGGAAAAAAGACAAGTGCAAGGGGAATGGAAACCTCATGTTTGCATCTGCCTCAATATTGCTCAGTTTGGCCTCAGAACTGTCCCTGACACATGACAAACAGACTGCAGGCTTTGCAGGGATGTTTTGGGGCTTTTTTAGGTTTGTTTGTTTTTTAATAGATGAATTTGTTTGCCACCAATGACAAAAAAACAGAAAAAAGTGGTGATGGGGACGGATAGGGGACTCTGTCTCTTGCCACCTTGTCCCAGGGTAGGGGATTTGCGAGCATCTGCCCTGGGCTCTGTCCTTGCCTCTGCCAGCCTGGTACCCCCAGGGCAGCCCTGGCACCTCTTCCATCAGGGACTGAGCAGCAGAGCCCAAATTTCCCAGACAGACGAATAGACGCTGCCAAATCGCTTCCTGATGTAATGCCAGCAACCCCAGTGATGTTACAGCAAGCACATGTCTGCTCCCAGCACTTGCTATGCAAGCCAACAGAGATGGGCATAGATGAAGTAGTAATTATGGGGCTCCTACCAAAAATTTCTCAGCACCATAGAGATGGCAGAGCAGCCCTGGCACACCTCCTGGCTGGGGCGGAAGGGCATGGCTCGTTGCAGAGCAGCCAGTGACTCTGCGGAAAGAAAAATGCAATAAAAGTGGTAAAGAAAACTGAACAAATCATAAATTTCCTTAACAGTGTAACAAAACATAAAATAAACCTTATTTGGACAGCATTTTACTTTTAGATTAACATGAAGGTTTTTCCACAGAATGCATTTCTCATGCCTACAATCGTTTATGCAAAAATTGGGTGCTTTTTGGAATTACTTTTAAAATCTCAGTCCTGCAAAAAAATATCGAGTCCTTCTCAGCCTCTTCCCCCCCTGTGTTACTGAGCTTCTCTCTCACTTGCTTATGTGTAGGAAAAGCATCAAGGGCATGACTGTGACCGTGGGGCAGGGGCAGCTCCTCTCCTGGAGCACGGTGGGTTTGGGGAACGGGGATGTGACAGAATCTCCCAAAAGCTGGTGCCTTTTCTGCAGACAAGCCAGTGCTGGCTGCAGCAAGGATTTCAAGGCAATGTGGGCTCTGCAGGGCATTAAAGCCTCATCCTTAGCTACTTCCACAACTGCAGTCCTCCTTCACTCCAAAGTGAACCTGATTGAATTTGGGCAGGACTGTTCCCCATCAGTGGATTTTCTATAGGAGTGATAAGCTGTCAGTCTATTGTGGTTTTGTGGCAGAGCTGCCACCATGAAAATTAATTAACATACCTGAAGACACCCCTGAGCAGGAAATCATAGTGCTGCTCTGTGATTCTGGGGTGAATAGGATCTCTCTATTATCAAAAATGCCATCAGGGAAGAGGAAATTAAGTTCCTAATTAGACAGTGTCCAAAGGAAGAAGTGAGGCATTGAAGAGATGAAGAAAATTGAGAGGTAGCTGATGCACATATCAGGCTAATGATAGAAAAGGAAATAGTAGAGCTTGAAAGGTCACTGACCTTATTAGGCTAGGAGAAAAGTAGTAGATCTTCAAAAGCTTTCACCTATGATAGGTTGACAATGTGTGAAGTTCTCTAGATGGTCAGAGAGGAAAGACAGCCCAGAAAGAGCATGGGAACAAATTAGGTAGATTACAGTGAACTGCATAAATGCAGCATGAAAAGCGTTTTTAGAAAAGAGAGGAATTCAGAGTAGAAATAGCCAGAAATGTTTCATTATTTGATGAGATCTCTTTTCATACGAGTACAGGATTTTCTTTCCCACTTAGTAATTTTATTTTTTTTACTATCAATTAAACACAATAACGATCCCTCACTGGGTATAACATTTCCCTAATGAAGTATTTGCTTTCTGCTAAAGTGAAATATTTCAGTGGTAGCCATTCAGAATATTAACTTCAGTGAGATGAAGATAGCGCTACTAATAATAGCTTCAACATTAGTCTTGGAATATAAGCAACACGTTCTGCATCATTTAGTGAAAGCATTGCAGTTCTCTTAGTTGCAAGAGACTTTTACCTTGGAATACCAAACCTGGCCAGCTGCAAGAGTTTTAAAGGCTGTTATAGGCTATTTTCTCAGTAGGTAAAAACTCCCTGGCTCTTTAAATGAGATATTACAAGAAACAAGTCTATAGCAAGTAAAATGAAATACCCCTAAAGCCTGCCTCCTCCCAGCCTCTCTTCCTGCAGCAGTACGTAGGTGATTTCTCAGAGCCAGCCAGGCCTGATTAAAATCCTCCCTGCTGGTTCGTGTACAAGCATGGGTTTGAGTTTAGAGGTAGAGTTGCTTCTCTGTCTTTCTGGTAAATGCTCAAGTTTTCTTGTTCTGACTGTTGGTAGGAAAAGGGGAGAAGGAATGCAAAGAAGAAAGAAGAGGAAATTAAAAATACAGCACTGTGTATTTTTCATGCAACAGGACGAGTCCATTTACAGTATAACGTAACAGCAGTTTTTCAGTCAAAATAAATGAGGACAAATTCTCTGCTGGTAAAATATGGATGTAGCACCATGAATTTTCTTTAACGTAAGCAGAGTACGATCTGCTCCAACAGCACCATTCTAAACCCAGTGTAAAGACAGACCGTGAAAAAGCTCATTTTTTTTCTTTTGCTATGAGAAAGTTTAATTTTTTTTTAAAATGCTATGAATAACAAGGCTGTTTGTAAGTAAATACTGTTGTATTCTGAAATTAAAAAACCCCAACCCTTTGCAGACAAGTGCTATCATGTGGCATTTGACAAATAAGGCTGAATCTACCTATAAGAGCTAACATTTTCCCATCATCAGAAACAAAACCAAATGTGGTATATGTCATATCTTTTTCTGGTCCTGCGATCCCATCCTGAAGCAGAACCAGTTTGTAGGACTCCAGCCTGGAGACCAGAAGCGCTGCTGAACCCGTTGGCAGAAGCGCAGTGCATACCTCCATCCCTAGGAGGGTTGTGCAGAAAAGCATTACGGGAGCTAAAGTTCCTGGAGATGGAGCAGGGCTGCCATCCCTGATTAGATGTGGTTTGTAATAGTATCGTCCTGTTTTCACTCACCACGGTAGAACATTTCTACTGGGCTAACAAGGCATAGGGTAATGAGAAACATGCCAAGTTTAAGGGAAAGAGGAGTCAGACCTACGTACAGGAAACAAATGTGATCAATTACCCCAAGTGTAGAGCTTACAGATACCTTATCTTAAGGCTCCTTAAAATATGAACTTGATTGTTTCCAAATGCGTCTAAGAAGCTAGTGATAGGAATGCATTAATACAAGAGACACATGAAATTTTATTACCTCCAAAAATTGTCATTATTACTTGCTTCTAAAGATATGGAAGAATCAACACAACTGTCTAACACGTGATCACAACAATAATTCTGCAACTAGCTATGCATGTGCAGGCTATATGTGTAGAAGCAGAGTTTGAGCATTGTATTATTACAGTCATCTACACAATATTTCAAAAAGCCGTAGGTATTTATCATAATACAAACAATCCTCTTTTGCATTTTTTTTAAAATTTCATTGTTTTTTTTTTTTCATTAGCACCGGACTTGCTTCTTTTTCTCAAAACAAATATTTTAAAAGACATTTTCCTGGTGACTATTATCCTTGTAGGTGCAACCCCATCTGTAGACAGCTACTGAACTTAGGCTGACACTGGAAATGGAGATTGTTAGCTGAAATTTCTGACAAAAGGTGTTTTCTGAAGATCCATTAGGAGCAGGGAGAAATGTGTAATGGCAAGCCCATGCTAAGGTATGGCTTTGACCTAAAATTACATGACTCTGCTAGGTTTTTAACTTAAACCTGGTATGTTTAGGAAAGGCCTATATTCTTTTTTATGAAATTGCTACTTTCTGTAGGAATGTCACCCATGGATGGATTTGCAGGAGAAGGGAAGCCACTGTGAAATCCAACATGCTCCTCCTCTGTGTGCAAGTCCCTTTGGATTGGCAGGAGTTGTGTGTGAGGTCTGATGGAGGTTATATGACCCAAAACCTCCCAATTGCATTAGAGTAATTGCCCAAGATGAATGTGGCTCTTCTTGTATCTTATGGGTGGATTTACACAGGCTGAGACTGCAACTCTGGAGGGAGGCAGAGCGTTGTCACTAGTTTTAAAAGGAGTAACACCATCCTCTTGTATTCCTACACATGACGGTGCTCCATAGGAAAGCAATTTAAAAGTTGGGCACTCAGGACTGGTGTACTGGTAGAAGGAATCAAAATACAGTGTTGGTGTTTTCTGTCAGTAAAGAGTCCAAACTAGATTTCAAAGGAGTCTGTTCACTTTGTAAACCCACACCTGATCCACCTTTGCATAATATAGACTGAAACACAGGGTAGAACATTTAAATTTTGCTAGACATCTCTTGACATAGGTGTTGCTATATGGAAGGGGGTTATTGCTTCCTTTTGCAGTGGCAGACTTGTTTCCTTTAAAATGTGTTTGCCTCTACTGAGATGACAAATTCAGTAACATCTTTAACGTGCTATTTTATTTGGCATCATTGTTTCATGTTTGAGATTAAAAGTGAAGTTGTGTTAACATTCATGCACATCTACTAATTTCTAAAGAATGAGGTGTTTATTACTAATAGTCATTTAGGTGCAGCTTACACTCCTCAGACATGCTGGTTATAGTCATGCATGGGGCGGTCATTTCAGGGGATGATGTTAAAATGTAAAAAAAAAAATTAAAAAAAAATTGTTGCAAACATTTAGCTGGAATTATATTCAATACTGACCTGTTATGGTTTATTAAAGTTCTACACTTTAGCCTGGAGACATTTGCCAGTGCAAAAGTAATGGTTGCTTTAACATCCGTGTACAAAAGTGGAATTTAAGAGATTAACTTGCATTTGACCTACTTCAGCTTTCCTGGTAATGAGGGGTGCAGGGGCACAGAATTAATTTCTCTCAATTTGTGGCTCTCAGGGGTGCTGCTAAGTTTGAGAGTGCTTGAATTTTAAGAGTCTCCTGGTGTGCTGAGAAGGTTTTGTTACCGCACAGAGTTCTGTTAGTGGCAGGGACTGAAGTGCCAGTTTTATCTATTTGATTAATAGCCTGATTGAGTTCTAGTGTATCTTTGAAAGAAAAAACCATATTTTCTCTCCCACTCGAACAGCGTTTTTTCCCACATACGCTGATTCTCCTCTCCCACCTAGTAACAGCAACTCGAAACAGCCAATGGACTGAGAAATGTCTGCTGGGCCTAACTTTTAGTCTGCAGCTCTTAAGCTGGGTTTTACATACCAGATCTGTCTCACATTCACAATAGTCAGGGATTTATTCAGGATCAGTTGTATGTTTGTGTGTGTGATATTAATGGGCTGCTTCTAGCAGGATATAACTCAGGGTGGTATTATTTGGACTGATGTGATTTTAAAAGTGAGCAAATGACTGTGTGATTATTACTCTAGTGCTGTGTCTTTACTGCAGTATTAATGCATCTAAATAGATTTTTGGCAAAGCAATTCATACTCGTGAAATTGGCTGTAACTACCGAATACACAACATTTCCTTTTCTCCCTGAGTTTAAAAGCTCTGTTTTAGTTCTTTATCGATACACTTCATCCCTCCTCTTCCTTTTAAAAATAACTGCTGTTCAGTGGAAGACTTCTTTGTGCAGAATCAGTACCAACACGACATGATTTATTCCCAGCTCACTGCAGTTTATCAAGGAAATAAACAGAGGAAGCACTAACGCATGTAGGTACCATCCTGTGTCACGTGTGCATATTGGGGAATAGGATAATAAAGATAAAAGATTTCTAAAGTTTTATAAAAAAAAAATCCCTTAGGAATATTGGCATTGAGAATTTATCTTTTCTAGAAATTTTTAAGCTGTTTCTGCGTGTTCTCCAATTAATTCATAGCACAGAAGAGTCTGGAGACTGCGTGTGTATATGTTACTGTTTACCAATAAGCACAGTTTTAAGTATCTTCCACCGAACAGCAAGAATGCATATTAACCTGAGCAAAATAAAACATGTATTTTTTGCGTTTCATAACGTATCTGAAGAAACCCCCAATTGTACCATATCAACATGTGCAATGCACATGTGCGTGTAATTGTGTTGTGTAACATTTACCTATCAATTTAATAGAGACTAATTGTCCTGAGATTCTTTTTTGGAAATTCACAAAGCCTTTGCCAGGTTTTGCTGTCAGATCCTCCTTCCAAAATCCTGTGATTACAGGAAAATATAGTTTCTCTTTGGATCTGTGATCCATCAACAAAATGGTACTAGCTGCTTATTTTCAGCAAGTCTGGATGGACCAGTGATTTTACCTCAAGCAAATGGCCAATCTTTTTATTTTCAGGCTAAGGAAATCAAGATAGATTGTTAAAATGGGGAGGTTTTATACAAAGAGCTCTTCCACAGGGCTTCCTGTAAGGGGATACACTCAGACATACCTCGATGCAGTTGTTTTTGACATATAACTGCTGTCAGAAAGTCACGAAGGATTTTCCTGCTTTTTGCAAGGGGGGGTGAAGAATAATTAACCATTTTGAAGTTTTACTGTTAAAACATAAAACCATATTCCTCTAGGAGTTTTTAAAAAAAAGGATCAAGGCCACCCATTTCAACTCTGGAGAAGCATGTCTTGCTAGGATTTGCTTTCTGGAAATTTTGAAAGACCATGTATTAAGGTTTACTAAAAAAACTTGAAAACTTTTGATTTTAAATGTTTCTTACTCTTCTTTCATCCGCTGGAAATCTTTAGTCTTTGCCATATATATTTCAGTGAAAAGCAACAGCACCAGTACCCGACCCGCTGTACAGAGTTAATGTCCTGCAATCCTTCCCTGCTCCCAAGAGTCAGAGGGAGTTTCCAGCTCCACTTTTCCTAGCAGCTGCCAACGTTGTCAGCACTGATCTGTCAGAAAGGATTTTTCCTGGCAAAACTTTGAAGCTCCTGTCTGACATCCCCAACAAACTAATTGTTGTCTCCTGCCTCCGAGAGCCCTCTGAAGTCCCAACGAGTTAGTGTCTTCTCAAGAGATGAGAAAGGGGACTCACAAAATCAATTTATCAGGCTATTACGCATTGTCATCAGCCAAAACAAAAACCTGTTAAAGACAGGAGAAAAAGTAGAAGAAATGGGTCTCTGAGAAAAGGTTACAGAACATCCATCTTCTCTCCTCTTCCGATTGTTTCCTTTCTTTACCCATTTTCATACCCATTTCCCTCCACTAAAAGACACTTTATGACAAGCATTGTAATCTCTTTAGACCGGGGGGAACCTCTTCTTTAGGACCGAATCTTTGCAAGGCGTGAGTGACAGCGGGAAGGGGTCCAATTGCCACTGAAGACACTAGGCAATAAATCATCCACCCTGGCATCAAGTGGCTGGACTAGTCCCCACTTCCTGATGGCCACCAGTGCCTGGCGGTGACAAAACAGCTATTGTCAGCGCCCAGCAGCCACATTCCCTCCTTCTCCCCACCGGGGTTTTAAGTTTACCTAAGGCATAAGAAACACAGATTAAAGCATCGAGAAACTAAAAAAGGGAAAGTCTTCCATGGGTACAACAAGGGACGGGCGAGAACGATGCTATCATTGCGTACTTTTGTAAGTCCAAACAATAGTAGCGACTGGAGAAGTGCCATCGGGTTTTTATTGCTAATTACTAAAATGTCTTTTGAAGCTCGGCAGCTCAGACAGTGATTTTGTTGGTGTGTTTTTAAGACTTTCCATTTCCAGGTGACCCCTGGTGCTGTGGTTACTCTTTAACCGAGGCAAGGCAGTGCTAGGAGGTGTACGCTGTTATAAGCACAACAGCTCTTCACCAAACAGAACAATCTTAAGGAGGAAATACTGGATGGAAAAATAAGTGCTTGTCACTCAGATACAAAGATTGTAGCATGTTTTGGATTCTTTCAGGCCAAACCCAAAGATCTTTGCATTGTCAAGTTATCACACCAAATACCATCATGAATTTTTTATCAATCACAACTAAATTGCCATAAAGGAAAGTAAAAAAAAATGCATCAGGCTTGTTCCACTGAGAGGCTCGTGCACTGCTACTGCATAAAAGACGTTTATAGATAAGTTGTAATCAGCTTGGAGTTACATATTAACTGATGAATTATGGTAAAGAGGGGAATAAAAGACTGTAGTGGGATGAGTCTTTAAATCTGAAACTCCTCAGAAGGTCACCAAAGGATAAGAGTAGCAGAATATTTATCACTGCTGCATTTTTATCCTTATTGATTTTCCCCTTAGTGTCATTAGAGTGTTTCCTTTAGACAAATGAGCTAGAGAACTCTAACCATTTATTAATTATTGTTGATGCTGGGAAAAATGACCTGTTCTCTCCAGAATATCCCTCAACTTAGTGCACTTGCTAAATGTAATGCAAGAGAGGAACTTGACTCTGGAAATTTAAATAATGGGTTAGTTAACGTGCCATTGACTCTGTTCTGTTGTAGTAAGTGGAAAACTATGTTCATTTTTTTCCCAATGTGCTGTCGTTCTGTATGTCCACTGCCCCAGCTCTCAATTCTAAGAACCGTTTTGGGGTATGAGAATGCAATAGGTATTAAAAAAAAATAATATCTGGAGCTCTGTAGTCAGGCAGACATGTCTTTCATTATCATAAGAAATACAGAGATTATACCATCCTTCCAAATATCGACTAGCCCAGGGGTGAATAGTTTTTGTTTGAGCGAGTGAGTAAAACATCATTAGTTTTCTCATGATCACCATGGGAAAAGCTGACAAGTAGATTTTTCTGTTGGCTGGTATATTTTCGTGACAATTTTGTAAGGCTGTGTTATACAGTTCCACATATAACGAAACTCCTTCATAGTTTAGTAACAAGGAAATATATTATTCCTTTTCTTTTTAACTGTAAATTGATTAGGCTGCACTGAACCTAGCAAAAGTAACCGGGACTCTCTGTTTTAACATTCTGAATTATTTAATGAAAAGCCTTTAAGGTCTTTGGATTCACAGTCAAATTGCTACAGAGAGTAAATGAGATGAAGGTTTTTCTAGGCTCCATGACAGTTCTATCCCATTTCATCATCTTAACTAAAAAATAATCCTATCTAACTTGAAATCCACAGCAGCTGTAAGTAGAAAATAAATCCAAACCGCAGCTCAGACTTGTAACCTAACAGCTATCATAAATAATCAGAACCTATTTGAAGGTGGAAGATGGGACATTAGAAGCTATTTACACTACTAGAGTGATGCCATTGATCAGTAACAGCAACCCGTAGATAAGACTCATATGATGTCATGGTTATTTATGATGGGAATTGACAGTAAAGCTACTATAGAACTTTCTTCCCGACAGCTTCATTCATTTCTGTTTGTGATGCATTTTGCTGTTAAAGAAGCAATCAATAGCAAAATTGTGGTGATAAAAGTTATTACTGGTTAAATATATGAAAAATGTGCCTCTGTGTATATACATATATAATGCCAACTATGAGAACATTAAAAAATTAGGTCGGCAGAATTTATTTAATATTTTTTATCACCAATGTACAGTAAAGCCATTTTATGTTCTTTGATGGTGAACATGTTCTACAGCCCGATTTATTTTCTAATCTCATCAAACTTACTGTGACCATGAGAAATGCAGTGTTACAAAGATTTAATATAATGTTACAGGTTCTCTGCAGTAAGCCTTGCGGCTCGCAGTGCATTGTTGCAGGTCAAAGAAGAGGAGAGAAAAAAGCCCTTTCAGACCAGTATCAGACTTGGGACCCTGCTGTATGTGTCCAGCATTAACTATTTGCATCCAGCAATTAAGAGGGTTTTAGCAGCAAGCAAAGACTGCTGAAATACAGAAATACCCCTGCATGGGTCCAGTGTACATGCATGCAAATGTCAATTTTGCAGATTGTTTAAGGAAAAAAAAAAAAAAAGAGAGAGGCAAGAAACGGTTCTTTTCTTAGATATGCTCTTAGTGGGAGATGGATGGAAAAACGGAAGTGAGATCATGGCCAGTCTCAGAGCAAGGGATCTTGTTGCTGCCTCTTCTATAATGCCATGGGTTCTTCTTGTGGGGCTGGTGTTTTCCTCCCCACAGGCGCTGGGGGGGAACTTGCGAGAGGAGTCAGAGGAGTGGATGGTGGAGAGGGCTTCCAGGAGGAGAAGGATGACCCAGCCAGGGTTGGGTGACACCACACTGCCCACGGTGTTAGGCTTGGCCCAGCTGCAGAGCACATGTGGGAATTAAGGTTGTTTCTGGTTTTTTTCCATAGAACTACATATTAAGTAATATTTTGGTTGCTAATTTTGTACCAGCTTTCTATAATATGTTAAGACAATATGTTGATAAAAGAGCTAGCAGAAAACACTGACCGAAAAAATATGGAAGGATAATTTCTACATTATATGAAGGATTGCATTAGTTTACTGCTTGCTTAAGTTCTCAAATAGGTTTTCTGTATTTTACTTTTTATTGGGTAGTTTATACTCCAAATGAATGTTTTTTTCCATTTTTGTAACATAAGATCTGTGAAAAAAAAAAAAAAAGTTGATCAGGTTGTCTTCATTAAATCAAAAAGATGTAAAGATGATGGATACATGTGTAGGAATATAATATACCCTGTAGTAGTCAGTCAGTTGGAATTACTAACCCCAAACATTACAAAAACCAGCACCAAAGACTGAAAACTGAAACTGATAATATGCGGAAACTGTATTAAATGCGATGTGAATCACCAAAAATTAAACAGCAGCATAAGGGGAGAGAAAATGACTGACAGATTTTTTCTGTAGTGTCCACATAGGCCATAAACTGATTACTATAAATATACTGCTGGTTTTAGGCCAGCATTAGTCCAATATTATCTGTTCATTAACAAAATCAGAGTGATTCGCAGGCTAATACAGACTGTAACTTGCTTCTTAAGTTAATTTTCTTATTGAACAATCAGTAGAAAATACATGTAGAAACATAATTATCCTAATCTTGGCTAATTTATAAAATT
This sequence comes from Athene noctua, assembly GCF_965140245.1. Lineage (NCBI taxonomy): Eukaryota > Metazoa > Chordata > Aves > Strigiformes > Strigidae > Athene > Athene noctua. The sequence goes on from NC_134044.1 coordinate 24,957,388, forward strand.
CTTCAGTACGTTTATCTGTATTTAATCTTTTGTGATATGAATCCACATCCTCAGAGGAACTGGCTTATCTTTTAAACAATCCAGACTCTATTTTCTGTGGTTCCTTTATGTATATGATTGTATGTACACAGCAGGTCAAAGGCAGTGCTTCCCAAGACCATTGTTGGCCTGGAACAATAAATATTAGACTTAATTTAAATGGGTCAGAGTTCATTCTCATCCACTGCACATCTATATGGCAAAACCGTCTGGTCAGTCATTTAGTCAAGACAGAAATAGTCAATGTCAACGAACTGTTAATGAAAAAAATGTATGTTTGATGAAGCTTCTTTTAAGTCATGACAAAGTGACGTGTGATGTTATAGACATGTATAATGTGTCCTTCTGATCTATAGAAAACAGTGGGGTTTTCTGAGATTTACACTTCGTATCTAGAAATTTGATTATTCACTTAAATTGTGATGTGCCTTTTGGTGGGATTTCTTTTTTTGTGTGTGCGTGATGAAGAAATATTACCCTTATTAATATTTCACACATTTTATAGGTAATACTACCTCTATGACTTCACACTGTTCTTCCCAAATGGTCCCCAGGTTGTACTCAGGAAATGTTATTACAAGACTTTCTGTCGTATTTTGTGAAAGGATGGGTTCCTGCACCTGGCTGAGAGCAGGGGTGATTGCACTGGAATTTCAGCCACACTTCCAACAGCGGCAGCATGACTGCTCGCTTATAGCTGCTAATTGTCAGCCACAGGGTAACAGCAAACTGTTAAAATGAGGCAGGACAACTGGGTGGATCACAGACATTATGTAGGAAACAAGGCAAGCCTTCATTTCATGGTAGCTTACAGCTGGTGTTGTGTTAAAACCATCATAGGGAAAACTGATTCAGGATGGCACAAAATGTTTTCCAGTGGCAATTTGCCTAAAATGTCGTGACTGGGCAAATTGCCTAGAATTTGGAATTTTCTCCTTGGAAAATGAGGGTAGGGCTTTGCTCTCTTCCAGCATCTTCCAGTTGAAACTTCCAAGGCGCTTTATAGATATTGTATTCTCAGTGTCAAAGTGCCATGCATTGGCACTTGCTGTTTTTAACTGTATAGATAAGTTGGTCTTTTACAGGGAGAGAAAAAGGAGCATAGGGAGATTAAAATGACCATTTTCAAACTCGCTACCTAAGGGTTAGCTTTATAAACTCTATTTTTCTGTGTCTAAGCAGGCAGCCCAATTCTCAGTGCTGCTCAGCAGCCTCCATTGACTGCAGAAATTATGGGGTGGATAAGTTTGCCTCTTTTGTTTTCAGTGTTTCAGAATGTGCTCGACTCCAGCTGTGCTAGGTATTTTTTGGGTTATTTATGCCCAACAACAGTCATATGTTAATGACCCATCTGTGCTTTGAAGCCGACATGTCTCTGAGGTGAACAGGATGAAGAAAGAGGCTGCTCGTTGTTATTTGGGATTTTATAACGGTAAATGTGTGCTGATAGTGTTGGAAAGAAACACAGGGATACACCTTCATCCAGAGGCTGTTGTTGCTTGTGAGGACTGTGGTCCCTCCGGAAGCAACCACGGAGCACTTGTGCAAGGGCATGGCCAAACGTGCAATACCAAAGGGTCCCCAGTCCCAAAGACCTTACTCTTGCAAGCAAGATGTACTAATTATTAGTTAAATATTACTTGGATTTTCTTTAGTCGCTAACAAGGCAGTCCTGTTGAAGACAATCAAAACTGGTAGAAAATTGCTCCAGTCACGTTATTCCAGGTGGATTAGAGTAGAGAGAAATTACCTAAATGTTAAAGGAAAAAACTTCAAAACCCCAAAGTTTATTTGGATTTGTATCAAATTTGGGTATAGTTTATGCAAGCTCATCCTTACTGGCTGAACATTGAAATCCTCCCCTGGCCTGGATAATCACCTCCTTCAGAAATAAGGGCTGTTCCTGTGAGGTTATAAACAGATTTTATAACAGTTTTTAGGAGTAAACCACCCCATTCCCTGGTTCTTTTGCATGCTATATCATAAGTCCTTTGAGCTGAAATTTACAGAAATTGCCACTAAGTTTTTCCATGAGATCTGTTTTCTAGCAGAGCTGAGTATCTGACTCCTGTGGGGACTGTAACCGAGCTGCTGGGGTCAGCTCACTGGCAAGGTCAGCTCATGTTGACTAGAGGCAGAAAGGCCACAAAAAGGAAGGTACTTCTAAAAATGTGGCTCCTTGTACACATGTGTTTTCATCTGTTATCAAGGGATGCATTGGGTGCTTGGGATGTGAATATGATTGACTGAACTAATAATGCAGAAATTGATTGAAATTGAAATTCTTAGAGAGAACACACCATGTAAGAGCAGGATCTATTCCTCCCTTTGAAGACAGTTGTCTCAGAAATCACTTCAGTTTAAATGAATGCCTTTTTCATCATTTGGCATGCTCCAGATTTCCAGAAAAGGTGAGTTTCCCGTGCTAGGGCTGAGCTTGGGAGCTGCTGCTGGCACAAGCCCTGCTGCACGCAGGACATATCTTGCAGAGCGTTGACAGGCTCTGGGTCTGGGTGTGCGTTAACTGCTCTGCTCCATTTATTGAAAAACACTGCCTTTAAAATACGGCAAAACCCTGGAACTTCAAACGTGAAAAAAAGTTGCCTTTGTCAGCATTTATTAGTAGACCATGTTGCCTGTTTTATTGTAGCATACAGGTGGTCTCTGAGATCACATCCATCTTTGTTCCTGGGTAGGATCTCCCTAAATTAAAATCTCTCTAAATTACTTAGCCCCAGTCTAAGTAAGGGGTTCCATGGGACCCTCACTTCTTTTTTATTCAGTTTAGTTTGCCCTCAAGTTTCTTTTGTTCTCTTGCTTTCTTAATTACACATGTATCTTTGATTAGGAGAAACCCCAATCGGACACAGATAAATTGAGAACAAAGATTTCTGCAGCTTGGGGTGTTTGACCCAGAAGCTTATTTATCTGTGGACATGTCTATTCATATCTGCTGCTCCTACAGTCAGGAATTTGCCCCGGCAAATTGGTGCTAACAAATGCATTTGCCCAGGGTGCCCCTTTCGCGCACACATATACATTTATCCAGATGTTCGAAACACATTTTTCTTTTAACAGCGTGTCAATGAATTATTATGATGTATTTTGACATACTAGGGAAGGGGAATTGTTTCTTATGTGAAACAATTGGGAGGGGGGAAAAAAAAAACCCAGCCTGCTGCCTTCAGGTTTTTTACTATCAGCCAGCTACTGCTGAACTTGAGGTTGGGGGATTGTTGCACTGATTTCTAGGGACCAACTGCAGAAACGGATTTGTTCATTTGTTTGCTGTTTCTGGATGTACTGTCAGTGCAGCCCAGGTGGAGATTAAGACGCCCCTCTACTCAGTTACTCCTGCCCCCAAGAGATCCTGTAATACTTTCTCAACAGCAGAGCTCAGCCTACACTGCACTGAAAGGATGGTGATTGTGTAAACAGGACAAGAAGGAGTTAGGCTTGAAACTGAGGCCAAAAACTGGGTTCTTTGGACTTTTGTTTTCATGTGAGAAAAGGGAAAAGAAATGACGAAGACCTTAACAGCACCTGCTGAGAATGCTGACAGCTGATCGCGTACCCAGATAAAGCAATAATAGGTAAACGCTGGAAAAAATAGTCAGAGAAGCCTGGTTTGGAGTTGGTCCTCGCTCTGGAAGTGCAAAGGCGGTGTGAAGGCAGGAGCTGGCTTGCAGAATACTCCTCCTAGGGGCTGCAGGAGCCTCTACACCAACCTCCTCGGAGACCCTCAGATTACCTTCCCTTCTGCAGGAGCTGCTGCAGCTGCCTGGAAATCTGACCTAGAGCCAGTAAAGTTGGTAATTAATACAAAGGTTTTGGGTGATGCAATATACCCCTGTTTGATGCTTTACTCTCTCTACAAGCCTTGGCTGCAAGTGGTGGCCAGTCAAGCAAACGTAGGTTGCCAAACACTGCATCTGAGCTCAGCAAAACAACAACACTTGAAGAAATTTTAAATACTGCTTGCTCCACTCTTGGGAACTAGATGCTAATATTGTTCGCTTAAAACACTTCCCTGGCCCTTTCTCCCCTGCCTTAGACTGCAGTAGCTTCTTCGTGTCTGGGTAGTTTCTCACAAGGCTACACTTCCAACTCTGATTTTTTTCTAATCCTCCCTTTCTTCCTCATTTACCCTAAATTACAGAAATTTAGTTTAAGAAGGAAACAAAAATTTTCCTATAGGAGATACAACTGTAAGAAAAGTATGGGTTATGTTGGAGTCCTACCAACCTCGCTTGTGTCCTTTTTAGACGCATTTTAAGTCATCTCTACAGTTTTTGTAAATTACACACACAATATGGGCGTGCGAATACATTAAATATGCTTTCATAGGTTTGCCTGTCATATCATAAAAGCAGCAATAAAATACTGAGAGTATATTATACTTATTAATGTACATTTGTAATATAAAATCATTAATCACAAAATACTAATAACAGACTTTTTTATCATGTTGAGGCAAAACTTGCCAGCTTTGACTGTTATGGCTGACTTTACAACTACCTGCCTGTCAGCTTTAAACACGGTGGAGGGAATATTTCACGAGCAGAATGCAAGGTCCCTAAAACATCTGGTTGTAAACCTGTAGTAGGGTCTGAAGCAATAATAAAGCTTGTGATGGATGAGTCACGTGAAGCTTCCTTCACCAAAAAGCTGTTGCAGTTCACGCTTATTCTTCTCTAATAATAGTCTTTCAGGACCTGGACAATAGCCAGAGCTTTCCCCTTATTCTTGGGGGGGTGAATGGCAGCGCTAGGCAGGCCACAGCCCTGCGATGGGGCACAGGAGACATCCTGTTTTCCCAGCCCCGTGGGGTGAGAGGTGTCCTTGGCCCCGTGTTCAGTGTGTGGCCCTTCTTGTGGTGCCGGGTGAGCCTAAGACTCGTGCAGGAGCAGAAAGCCCTCCTCCAGCTCCTCCCCTACCTGCCCTTTGGATCTCATAAAGGCTCCCCTGGCTGTAAGAGAACACAGACCTGCCCTACAACTTGGTTGTTGCTGCCTGTGCAATACATTTTGCCTCTTTTTCATCTTTAGGTATGACCATGGTCTGGAAGGTAGATGGGTATTTTCACTGGGGTTCCACCAAGCCTCTGCTGACTCTGGTGAGATAAGTCCCCAGTGCTGTGGGCTTCGGATTTGCCTCTGGGATGGCTTAGCTAAGCTGCTGATGGGCTGCCTTATTAACTCACATAGCATTTCCCTACAACTGGCCTTTGATTCACAGAATTTTTACCCATTTAAAAATCAGATTCTGTGAAAACACCTCAAGGAACCCATTTTCAGCCAAGTGGAGAGTTTTCCCATAACCATATGTTTCCTATGTAAATGTATGTGGTGACCTTGGAGCCATCTAAATCCCTGTGCACATCTCACTTGCTCACTGGCACTTTTTTTGGTGAATCAGAAGGAAAATCAAAAGCCTCTTTGAGGATTACTGAAAAAGAATTCCACATGTGTTAGTGTGTGTGCACACAGGCCATTTATTTTAGAGCACAAGCTCACTAAAATCAAATTAGTATAATCTGAACATGCTTTTAAAAGATTAAAACCCCAAAAGATGAAACTGGAAAGTCTTTTGAGTTTTAATAGGAGACAAACAATTTATGTGGTCTATCGTGCATTTTCAGACCAGTGGTGTTAGAGCAGATTTTCAGCATAAGAGAACTGGAGTTTCATCATGGACTGAAGGCCTCAACAAGCTATTGCAGTCCAAACATTTTTTTTAAAAATCTGTTCTTAATGCTGTCTTTCTAGAAGGAAAACAATTCCTTCTTCCCAAAGTCATCTGTCAATATGCTTTTAACCTTTCATCCTCTTTCTGGGAAGGTGCACAGCATCCCCAAGCTCCACTAGTCACTGGATCCTGGAGGCTCAATTCCACCAGTCTCTACTCAAAAGAGCTGTTTTGGCCTCAAAGTCCTTTAGGAACTCTAGAAATGATCTTGTGGACACAAATTCTGCCCATGTCTTCTGTACAGTATTAAAGAGAGAGCAGCTGGAAAGAAACTCTCACTTCTTTTATTAGGGAAAAATCCCTGCCTTTCATCATGTTCGCTGTCCTTATCTTAACAACTCCCAAGTAAGTTTAAAAATTGAGGAAAATGCTTTAGTGACAAACTTAAAAGACTGAATCCTCTGTCCTCAGAACAGATACAAATCAAGGTCATGCCCTTTCTCTTGTGCTCTCTCAAAGGTGCTTAAAATTTAGTTTCCTCTTGCTTGCTTTAAATCACATCTTCTCTAAGAAGGGTTAGTCTTCATTCAGTACAGATATGGCAATGAGATGGGCTAAATGGGACTGGCAGAGAAAGTTAGCAACACTTCACCCAAAGATAATGTCTATCGTTTCCCACATAAAATGTGAATTAAATTTGCAGAAATTGAAGTCCCCAGTTTCAGAATATACAATGTATAATACATAGAATATGCATCTTGCCTCTAGAACAAGGGAAATATTAACATTCTCTACCTGTCTCTCTTATTTGTGCATTTAGGTACGTACAGTGACTTCTACATCCCAAGATCAGTAATACGGCAGGGGAAGTGGTTAAAAGAACTTGCAAACCACTAAACAGCAGATAAAAGCATCTGCTGCATCCCGAAAGCTGTAGCTATTTCTTCTTTTTTACACGTGCACGTGTACTTAAATACATAGGTAGTATCTATTTCACAGACCTGTTTGAGCGTGGCTGGAAGTGCTCTCGTTCATGCCTGTGGGTTTCCCCATTTCCCTGTGGTGAATGAATGAATCGGAGTCTGTGCTGTGCAGAGGGACAGGCTTGGCAGCATCCTAACAGAGTTACCTGGGATTTTTTGAAGATGGCTTTAGGACCATTCTCAGGCTCTGTACTTATGTTTTGCAGGCTCATTAGCTTTCATGGCTTGATTTCGGTGTGTCTACATGACATTTATTTGCTTTATGAATTGAGGTTTTAATTCACTTATTTTGCTTTTAGCGAGTGAGTGGATCCATGCCGTAAAGTTTTAAGACTTGCTCTTGAAACACTATCTTTTTGGCTAATAAACCGAGATGATGACAAGATCTGTAGTGAATATTCAAATAAATGTGATTACTTCATTTCATGTCAACAGAGGAGGTGAAAAGTGCAGCTCAACTGGCTCAGTAAGATTGGAAGGAGGGGCTGGGAAAAAGCAAGAGACAACAAAGAGATAGTTTGTAAGATTTAGTGGCTTTTTTCAGCAGGGGTGTTGAGAAGTCAGTGTTGCAAAGTTCAGCAGGGTCAAACAAAGTGCAGAAACTTTCTTATATTCATTGAGACAAGCTTGATACATGCTTCCAAAATTCAAATTATAGGAAAAAAGTAGATGGATTGATAATGTGCTACTTTTACCTAGTCTCAACAGGCTGAAGTTTGCACCAAGGGTATATTATCATTTTTATATCAGAAGGTAGAAAGTCCACTGTCTTTCACAAACTATAACTGTGATAAGACGGTCTTCCAGGAAATCATAAAAAAGGCTATTACAGCAGTGAAGGTGCTCCCTGGCTTGAGGATTGACTGACCCAGAAAGGCATACTTATCTAAGTAAGGTTTTCAACTTGCATGCTTATTAATAATAAAATAATATTTCTCAGAGGCAGATTGGACAAAACTTGGTCAGGATTATGTGCATGCAGGCAATCAGCTGCGCAGTGGGCACACTGAATTTGCTCTTCTGGCACAGAAAATGCAGAGTCACCTCCAGGAAGGTGATGTTCCTGGGAAAAGGTTGGCCAATATTTGGTTTATCTGTTGATGACACACAATGTTTTCCAGCTAAAGTGGCAATGCTGTTAATGTGGAGCAATAAGGTGACGTTTACACAGATAAAATCTTTGTGTCAGATGGAAGTGGCAATGTGGGTCTGTTCCACTAACCTTTGCTTTGACTTTGGGGCATCCTTGGGAGGATCTCTGTGCAGACTTCCGTATACTGACTCATCCTGGGTCATAACCTTACTTCAATACTTAAAAAAAAATAGACATTCTCTGCAAGTGTTTGTGGTGTTGCTATGTATGTGAGACCATCTCAACCATATGGAGTTTCCTGTGTATAGTAATTTCACAGCATGTTTAGAGAGACAGGTACCATACTCTGCAAAACAACTGGGTTGTAACCACCCACATCTGCCCTTGGAAATCTGCCATTGGACATCGAGGTAGAGGTGGTTAAAGTTCATTAAACATTTTCTACCAATGTGGCTGTCTTGCTCCTAATGCAGGCAATAGAAATAGTCTCAATGATATAAAAAAGGCAGAAAGGTACATTTAGTTGTGGAAGAAAAAACATTATCAAAAAGAGCATGATACCTATCAAAAATATTGCAGCCAGTTCAATAGATCAATACTGATAACAGGTAATTTCATGTTTTCCCCCAGTAATTTTGCATGGGGAAGTGTAGCTGAATCAGGGACACTCATGGAATTGTAGCGCATTATAATGCATAAAAACATTTTGAAATACACCTACAAATGTATCTTTTTTTTTTTTTTTTTTTTCCCGTTTTTGGCCTTTTCTATATTCATTCCTTTGGACTGTATGGAATGTCCATCTGGATGGGTCCCTGCAAGGTCCCTTGTGCTGGACCTTACAGTGCGGATGGATGTTCCTGCAGCATGTGGAGAGGGTGTGCAGTGGGATGCTGGTTTTACATACTCCTGGCTGCTTTTTTCTTCATGATTTTGAGGATCAGCAAAAGCCCTAAGGACACTGAGTGTGAGCTGACTGACAGCTTCATGGTGGTGAAGTGAAGACTGAGATGCAGCAGATGGGAAATTTTGGAAAGGCTAAAGTCCAATAGCAGAAATTCTGTCCCTTCCTTGGAAAAATCCCCCTGGTTGGCACATAGCTCCAAGTGAGGCTTTACTAGTGAGAAGCCAACAGGAAGGAGAAGAGTTATTGGTCTTGGTCTGTACTGCTAAGCTGTCTGCAGTTAAAAGTTAGTAGGGGCTCCAAGGGAAGAGGTAACTCTGTGGGTTACTCCATGAAGACCCTACACATATCCATTTGTGCAAAGTTAGATTTTAGGAATTGCTGAAAAAAATTAATGTTTCTCTAGCCTGTATTCTTGATTTCTTTTTTTTGGAGGAATTTATCATTGTGGATTTGCGGGGGCTTCTAAGGATGGAAAAGGAGGTTGTTTCAAGGGACTGTGTTCGCTCCTTTCTGAAGGTTCATGTACTCACTTTATTTTCTGTGTATGTGTACGCTCTGTTGTTGAGGATCATAATTTTGACCTGTCTTACCGGATGCTGCATTGCTAAAATCATTACTCTCTCTACAGACCTCTGAAATTTTCATGTTAACTGTCCCAGTCATGCAAAATCTTAATTTCTCTGATCTCTCATTGTAGGAATGTACACAGACTCACCTTGCAAACCTTAAGCTTAGATCAGTTCTTCCAGACACATGATGTAAAGGGTTTTTAAAATACTTGTCCAACCTGCAAATCAGTTGATGAGATTGGTTATCAAATTTATTTGGAAAATATTTCTCTGGCTTCAGGCTACACATGGAAGGTGTTATCCTGGAAAGAGGCATTGTCAGAAAGTCATAAGCAAGAGAATATAGAAGGCTTCTGTTAATAAAAGCTGTCATGAAATTCTGGCTACTGTGGTTGATGACCAACATAATAAACTCCTCTCTTCCTCCTCACCCAGGGAAAAGCTAATTTGTGATATCAGTGCTGCTGTGTTGTATTGTTATTCTCTCAGGAGCTGTGATGGCCCTGGAGAGGGGCACAGCACAGAGGTAGGCAGTATTTAGGCATTAAACAGAATATAGTCTGTTCTGATGGCAGGTGATAGAGGACTTACCCTTAAAAGTATTTTTATATCACAGTGATTATGCTTCAGACTTGCCAAATGGATCTAGAGATGGGATGGTATTAAGTGTATTGAGAAAAGAATGCAAGAAAACATTACAGTCCAGAAACCAGATAGCTGCCTTGGGCAGTAGAAAGGTTTGTAATGTCAAACGAGATCTTTACATGGAAAGAAGACTGGTGTTTGGTTTACAAAATCTTCCAAACAACACTGAAGATTCAGGGTAACCATTTTCTTTCCAGTCTGTTAATTCCACTTAAGAAAGGAGAGGCACTGACCAAAAAGGCACTAAACACCAGGGAGAAGAGGGATTTGTATTGCTTCATCTTTTTTTCTTAAAGCAACAGTTCCCTTTTCTCTTGTGAAACAAAATTTTTTTCAACACATGTTAAGATGAGAAGCAGGTAGTCTATTGGTTTATATATGCTTTAAGACCAGAAAACCAACAGTTTTTATTTTTATTTATGTTTGAAAAATTTAATCTTTGATTTTTATTATAAGTTTACTTATAAGATTTCCTCAAGATCCTTGTGGTTTGATCAGAGTGTGTCTATTTTCCTCACATTCTCATTTCTGAAGCCCCTCACAGGCTTTTTATGACCAAGAAACTTGTCCAGGTGATGAATAAGCTTCAGAGATTCAGTTTGGGTTCTCTTCTCGCAGACCACTAAGAGTATTATGGCCTGCCCTGAAATAACTTACTGAATCTGCAAACTTGCGTTGTAAATTGAGTAATTTAGAGAAAGAATTTCATAAATCAATTTGCAACTGAGTCTATTCACAAGACCAAGAGAGTTCTTTAGCTGAGCTCTTCCCTTTGATTTTCCTGGTATTTCAGCATTTCTTGGTACCTGTATGTTAGCTCCTGGTTCAGCACTGTGATATTGAAGCAAAAGAAGATGACAAGTAAGAGGCTTTTCCATGAGATTTTTGGGACTTTCTGGTCCTGTCAGAAATGCTTATAAAACTTTTTTATAGATTTTTGGCACTTTCTGTCCAAATCCAGGCTGGAGCTGGAGGTGCAAAACCACCCACTACAATGCCTGGAACGACACAGAACCACAGTTCGGTGGATCAAAAAGCTGCTGAAAGTTCATGGTCATAGGAGAGTGTTTCTCAGTTAAGGCAGCCTCTCTGGGACCTGGCACGGCCTGGTCGGTATGACTTTTTCTGTAGTTTTGCAGAATATGACTGAAGCTGGGTTCCGAACAGATGCACTCTGGAGTGCTGCCTGCATCGTGTGTCCACACCACTTCCAGCACGCAGCCAGAGAGAATGTAAATAGTTTGAATGCAGAATATCAGATGATTTCACCAAAGTGTCCATGAGATGTCTATGGACTGCGGAGTAGCTGCAGGAAGTGGCTATGAGGAAATGTTGAATAACAGAGAAGGTTTCAGCCTTCTTAGAAGGCTTTAAAGAGGTTGTGGGATGGACTTTATCATCTGCTGGGAGCAGTCGTCTTTGCAGGTTGTGCCAAAAATGGCTATGTGAGGGTTGGTTTTGCCCAATATAAAGTTTAATTTAATAGTTAATACTATAGTACTACAATATAATAGTAATAATGATGCTATATAATAGTGAGAAGGCAGTTGAGCAAGCCACTCCCTTTTCTCTGACAGGTAACAGATACTGTAGGACCAACTCTCAAATTCTGCCTTGCACTTATAATTACCACTGTGACTTGGCTTTTTTTTTTTTTTTTTTTAATGAGCCCAGAAAGTGATTGAATAGTGCAGCTCTGCTGTCTAAACCCGAGCATTTAGGCTACTTTAACATAATCCCTTTTACTTTTGAACTTGAAAAATCAAAAGGGAAGTTTTGAAATGCTGTGCCTCACTCTAAGACAGCAATTCCAAGGGAATTTTTATTCTGGCTAATGTATAGAATAATTTATTCTGAAGCATGGTCTTGTTCTTCCTGTTAACAAACAAGTGAAGCAAATGATCATTTTAAGTATTGAGTAATTCTAAACACAAGGTGATTATTTCTGCAGTTTGTTTTTTCACCACATGGATGTTAAGGGTTAACAGTTCCCCAGCATATAATTGACAGTGGTAATATTCTCTTTAGTCCAAAGCGGAAGAAGAGGGGAGTTGCTTGTTGTTATAAAAGCAGGGAATTTCTGGATCTTAGTAAAATAAACCAGGACTTTGTTTCTTGAAGTAATTATTCTCGTGAGAGAGAATAGGAAAGATGGAGGCAATTAGGACTGACCTTGCATTACTGAATTGTTGAGAACTTCTGGATCAGTGGCTGATATTTTCATAACTCCATTTAAGCAAAACTTCTAAGCTGTTCTTGCCACCACTAGAGAAAACAGAGCGTTTAATGGCTGATCCAAAGCCCACTGACATTAAGGGTCTCACCATATGCTTGTGTTTGGGTGGGGGGAAGTGGGGAGTGAGGAGGAGCATGAGGAGGTCAGGATGAGCACAGAAACAGCTCCCAGGGCACGGGGGGGACAGTTGCCCCACAGGGAGGGGGAAATCAAGCTCCTGCCTGGTCCTAGCCAGGTGCTCATCCCACCCCGGGCTCTGCTATGGCGAAGCTGCACAGGTCGTTACATCCCTCGGGTGGCCGGGGTCACCTCATTTACTGGAACAGTGAGGAGAAACAAACCTGGGAACACTTTTCAGTAACCTGCACCTAACCCCTTTTAAGTAGAGTTTGCGTTCTGGTGGTTTTTTTCTTCTGAAAACTGTCTTTTGAGTGTTATCATTTAAAAAGCGTGTTTAACTTTTATGTGTGAAGTTGGCAATGAATTACTATAAAGCAAATAAAACTGTCCTAGCAGCCTGAAAGTGGTGATATAGCAGATAGCATTCACACCCTCATCTTTGTATTCCCTTCCTTCAAGGATATCAGTAGGCAAACAAGGCTGAGTCTCTAATATGTTTAATAAAGGAGCAATTTCTTAAGTTTCCTGACCCAACTGTGGGAAAGGTAACACACTCATCCCATTGCTCTGTTCCAGACTGATCACGTCCTCAGGGGGATGCAACCACTGTCGGCCTGAGGTCCCTGGGAGTTAGGTTTTGGTTCAGATCTTCTCCCTAGATCACTAATCTGGGAGCTCTTTCCTTTCTCTGGGGACTGATGAGTAAAGGGTCTTTAAAATAATAAGGAAGCTGTAGCCCAGTAGTATGAGCAGCTTCAGCAATGCAGACGTACTTTTCTCCGTGTTTCTCAACTACTGTCACTTTTGTAAGCTGATATTATCAGAGCCCAGCAAAGTCACATGAAATCTGTTTCCCTGGATGGCAGATACGTGTAAGGACCTATCTCCATGGCACATACCGCTGCAGAGGAGGTTACTGTGAAAAAAGGCATGCAAATTTTTTTCATAGCTTTCATGTTGTTTGGTTTGTTTGATGTTCTTTTAGCCCTGACAGACTGCAGAAAATTGTTTTCTCTCATAGAGGCCATCACCTTTTGAATGATATAAAGGAGTTGCTCTGTTCTTCTGAGTTGTTTTTCTGCTATATATTTACTTAACAATTTCATTTTCTGAGTAGTTGTTGAAAGAACAGGAGTTTGTAAATTATACAACACTAAGCAGTGGATACTGTCCATGGCTTTAAGCCCAGACACTGTCAAATGCTTCTCCAGATTCTGGCTGGTTTAAGAAAATCATTGTGAATTACAGAAGTATCAACTTTTTTTTTTTTTTTTTTTTTAAATTTAAACATTTTGTTTCTTTGTTTTTGCTTAGTACTTACTTGCCTCCATAGCTGGCAAACAGTTTTCAGAAGGGGTTGGAACTGGGTTGTTGCACATATGGAACTGAACATCTGTGGTCTCAATTATTGCAAAATTAGCTCAAAAATAAAAATAAAATGAATGTTAGATCTTCGAACCTCACTCTCTTGCGATTTGTTTTCTTTGTGCATTAGAAGTAAAAATGCCTTCTGTGGTAATAATAATAATTCTCCGCACTATTATCCTGGGATCTCAAATTACTGGATACACATTAAAGTGTTATGTTTTCTAACACGCTTGCAAAGTTAAGTCTTATCCCCTCTTCCCGTTTTCCAGATGGGAAAACTACGCTACAGAAATGGACTTACTTAATGCCATACAGACACTTCCAGAGAAACTGGAAAGAAAACCACTCCTCCCAGTTAACCACAGGACACGGTTTCTTCCCTCCCAGCCCCTGGTGTGAGCAGAATTGCACGTTTGGGAGCAGGGCTGCAGTGCCCGGGGGAGCACTGGGTCATGGATGCATGGCTCCAACGTGGAACTGGGGGACGGGATCCAGCCCCGCCGCGGGGTGAGCTGGCACAGGGACGTGTCTGGGGTTGCGTGTGTCATGTTTCCCTCCTGCGGTTCTCCCTGCTTGGGCAGCCTTGTGGTCTCAGCCCCAGCGTGCGCCATCTGAAGCATCTTCTAAAATCGTTTTGGACATCTCGTTATGAATCATTCCTATATCCTATTACTGTGAATGGAAATCACAAACATGGAAATTAATCTGTGTTTTAGTTGTTATAGCAGGGCTTGGAAAGAGCAGGAGCCAGCCCAAGCTGCCTGCTCGGGGCTATGTGAGCCGCGTCTAAGGGCTGTCAAGCACGTGCTTTTGCCCTCATCCAGCAGATCCGACCTGGATTATCAGTCTGTGCATCTTTGCATTGTCATTTATGAGAATTAATGGTGTTTCTTCCTGTTTAGGTAAACAGTTTATCCATCTAAGATGGAAGGTTTCTCAGCTTTCCATTTGGTTTACATATACATAACTTAAAAGTTCCATTATTGAGCTTGTTGCTGCAGACTCTTTTGAACTGAAGCCATTGTATACATATCCTGAGCTCTTCTTTCATTGTATAATGTTAATAAGCATCCATCATTTGCCTGACAAAGATTTTTTTTTTTTTACTTATCTAGGGCAAAGTTGGGAAATTTGCTTGCGCTGACTGACATAACTAAATGAAATGTCCCTCTGCCAATGCCTGCTGATGCACTGAGTGCACCTCTCTGTCTATAGCCATTTAAATATATAAATATCCTTTACACCAAGCCACTCCAAGTAGTAGTAAGTAGTAGTACTCCAAGAGCAGTAGTAATACCTACAGCAGTGGCAATGACAGTTGTCATTGATAAAGAGAATGTGTTTTTTCTCTTATGATTTTTTGTGTTTGTAGTTGTTTCTTTTATAGATAATAGAGTAGTTCATGTGTTGGCAGAAAAAAAAATTTCTTACCAGTCAGTTGCTTATGCATATGCACCGCTCAGACAGGGTACTTTTAGGCTTATGTCAGTAAAACTTTTAAGCACGTGCTTTAACAACCTGCTCCAGTCACTGAGTTCACTGCTGAGCCCAGACTCGCCCTCAAGATTCCCACTGACTTGCAGTGTCACAGGCACTGCAGGCTACTAGCTCCAGACTACTAGCTTTCCCTCCAGAAAAAGAAATATTAATAACATCCCTTCCTTTAGGATGACGCTGAGTGCTGAGCCAGCCTGATTGTGTCAGCTCTGGGGCAGTGCTCGTGAGCTGCCTGCAAGTTGGTGACACCAGTCTCATCTCCCTCCTCCATAGCAGTCCTGCCCTGTAGCCTTCAAACTGTCCATGAAAAAAACCTGCATTTTCCCCCAGAATCTGTCCACCAACAGGCACTGGTCTGCTCAATGTACAATGGGTACCCAGTCCCAGTTAATATTTCTGGGTGTGACGGGGAGGAGGAGCCTCTGGCTCAGGTCTGGGGAGAAATGGGGGCCAGCACAGAGCTCTGATTAACACCCGGGCTGGGACCCAATTAATCTGCCCCTGATTAATGACATCCTGTGTGTGCCTGAGTCACGTAGCTCTGCCCTGCCTTGGCTCCTCACTTGTGGTGCTGAGGATAAACACCTGCCTCGTTGAGCAACTCGCTAATCACCAAGGCTCAGAGAAATGGCTCAGAGATCCTCAGGAGGAAGTAATCTCACAGATGTGAAGTGACTTTGCTGTCTAACAATAAAACTATTTTATCATTTCCTTGTGCCAAGTTTGAAACGGGCA
This sequence comes from Athene noctua, assembly GCF_965140245.1. Lineage (NCBI taxonomy): Eukaryota > Metazoa > Chordata > Aves > Strigiformes > Strigidae > Athene > Athene noctua. Next base: position 24,973,268 of record NC_134044.1, read on the forward strand.
GAGCACAAAGTCACACGGGTATTTTTCTAATGACTATGTGGTGCAATTTATAATATCATCATAAAGATATTCTTCTTCGTCCACATGAAAGTATTTTGCAGAGTAATCATAATGATACTTGCAACTGATCTCACTTCACTATCAGGTGGTGGTAGAGTAGCATTCGATCTCACTTTCTGTGTTTTAATGTGATTACAGATAGCAACGCAGAACTTAAGCTCAGGTTTTGATGCATTTTCCAGCTCACACCTAAAACTCTGCAGATCTAATACCCTTCCTACTTCATATAAAACATCCTTGGTCCTGTATTTGGTGTGCAGTAAGGAGATGGTATAATTTGGTTTAAACAATATTTGGAATTTTTATTTGGAATTTCATTAATCAAATTTTGTCTTGAATGCTTGCAGACCAGTGTTTCAAGGGGATTGCTTTTGTACCTGCTGTTATGAAAGTCAGCAGAAAAATATTGTTCTTGGCAACTGTCCTGATTAACCCAGACATTTTAATGTGTGTTATGATAGGTCATTTGATGGATAGTCACCTGTACCCTGTGATCAACTCTGATTTGGCCACTGGGGCTGAACTTTAGCAGCTAGGTGTCATAATTTCCCATCTTTTGCTTGATTAATGCTTCCTTTCGTGATCTAAAGGGAAAGTATCTGGAGAGATCCTTCTCCATGTACCAGCCAGCCTGGATTAGTGGGAAGGGACTGCAGGGGCTTTACAATGAAGAGATCCTGTGAAAAATAGAACGTGGACATTCTCCGTGTATTGGCACCTTTCCTGCCGGTTTGTAGAAAGCAAACCTTGCGTAGCTCGTGCTCAGAATAGCTCTAGCATGTACCTTGGCCTTCTGTGTGCATCCAGATAAAATCCTCTGTGGTTTAGATATCACATAGTGATACCATGACACTGCCAATTCTGAAAGGGGCTTTGAATGATCCTCTGGGATTTAATTGAAACCAATATAATATCTACATGAGAGTTTAAAAAATCATAGAAAGAATACTTGCAATCTTTTACATTTTTCTGTATTATTTTCTGTAATTTTAGTGGCTCCAAACATTTTTCATGGACCTCTGCTATGTAAGACCTTCTTCCCAATTTGCTTGTTATTGCATTGTAGAGAACTTTTCCATTCTCCTGGCTCAGACCCTGGGGAAGGAATATAAAGTCCTCAGGGCACTTTGACTTAGACCAGTGAACACTGATGCCACCACCTTCAGCAGCATATTAAGACTCCTCCCTGTTCCTCACATTTTAATTTTTAATATTTTCTAATTTGCACGTTGTAATAAAAACTTTTCATAGTTACAAGCTCTCACTGATCATCACTTAATAGCACAGTACTGAACATCTCCACAAATAATTTTCAGTTACGTGCAGAGGTCAAAGCCTTTTGGAATTGCTTCTGCTGATATCGGCAGGTATTTGGGCATTCATATAAAAGCAAAACACTCAAATGCAGACCTCTGCAGCCTCAGGTTAGTTCAGGCTTTCATTCATGCTCACCAGTGATGAAACAAGTGGAATAGCATGGACAGGGAATATCAGGGGTATAAAAAAATTCCAACTATAGCTTAAAATATGTATGCAAGCCCATTGAGCTTTAAACAATTTGGCTGGAGGCTTTGAATTCAGATGTCTGAGATAGAGTTAAAATCCGGAGTCTGAAGTGTTGGGTCATTAAAATGAGGGTTAAAAAAAAGCCCTCTTGTATGTAGCAGGTGAGTTGAAACAAGAACAAAGGGTCTATAAAAAGAGCCAGGTGAAGCACTGAATAGATAAGGAACGATCTTCCTGTGCACTTACTGCCATAACTGAAAGGATATTTTTTTTTTTTTTTTAATAGGTAGGGCAAGAAATTATACTAAACCCTCTTCCACAAGTACAGCGCTAATTATTTCTTCCTGACCCTGGGAGAATCATCTCCTGCCTTTCAGTAGGTTTGGCTTGAAACTGATTTACTCTTGTAAATCCTTTTAATTTGTTCATGAGTTTATAGCTGTGCCATAAACATTGCTCCCAAGCTGCTGTTCACCCAGCAAGGTCCTTTACAATATTCCTTAGAAAAGCTTCTGGTATTTTCTTCCTTTGTAAGGATTTGAGTTTTTTCACCTGTTTGCATGGTGGAACCAGCACACAGAGCGGGTGTCTGCCCTGCTCTCTGCTCTGCACGTGGATGAGATAGCTTAAGCTCTGATTGCACAATGACTGGTTGGGTTTCCAGATCTGAGGTGTTCAGAGCTGCAGGTAAGAAAATGCCTGGTTTTAATTAAAAAATACACCCTTTTGGACAGAAATACTAGGAAGTGTGTGGGAAAAGGCCCTTCTGAAGGCTATCTCCATAGACTGCATAAAAACCACCCTTTAGTGGTTTGATCTCAAGGAGAGCTTTGATCTCCTGTTAGTTCCCACCTTGGAGAATCAGGTCCCATCAGCAGCACGTGGCTGATGACAAGGGTCTTGCAGGCACATTGCAGCACCAAGTCTTACCGCAGCAGCCAGGAGGAAGCAGGGAAGAAAACCAGGGAGGCAGTTGCTGGAAGGAGAGGCAGTACTGAAAAACAGTTGAAACTTTATTGGCAGTGAAGCCGGGTTGTTTAGGAAGGGGGATGAAAGGCTTCATGTGATTCATAGGACTTAAATGCAGTTGTCTATTCATCTGGTCATATTATCTGTGCCTTCATCTGGCCGTGGGAAGAGGTGTGCTGCAGAGTGCAGGGGCAGGCTGTGTGCCACCGTCCTTGAGCTATCTCATATCCTTTTCTGTGAGATCTTGTGACAGTTCGTATTACCGTGAGTCATTGTTTCTTTAAAGCTCATTACTGGCAAGAGCTTGAAGCGAGACACCGAAGTGGCATTGGGTTATCTATGCTTAACAGAGCTATTAATGTGTGTCACCACTGAAGTGTCATCCAGCAGAAATGTAATTCTGGATTTCAGGTGCTGAGTCGCAGAGGAGGTATGTTCATCCTTTGTGTCCGGCCAGGCTGAAACTCAGCACTGTCAAGTGGTGTCTCAGCTTACCACATTGGTATTAAAAGGTTTTGGTTTCACTCTAATTTACGTGTATAACCATATCATGGGGGAGGGCCAGGAAGAGGGGGGGGAAACAAGGATGGAGGAATGTTCCTCAGAAATCAGTTCTCGGGTCACATGAGTACCAAATCTTTTCTTTTGTTACCTAAATCCACCATGGGCATTAATGGGCATCAACGTTCTCTTCTTCTTTGTCTGAAGTTTTATTTTGTAGTTCTGGATTAATGAAAAAATAATATGAATGTCAGAAGGCCTGGGGTTTCACAGACCTGTCTTCCTTCATGGGTACAACGAGAAGAGAGATCTGTCAATGTGGTATTGTCAAATGGATATGGCTGAAACTGCTCCTGGGGGCTTGCAGGAACATGGCCTGTCCTTTAGCTCATTGTTAACTTTTGCTTCCTTCTGTCCTCCCAGCATCTCCTGGCACCTGGTCACTATATAGCAAATTACTGTGGGTTATTGTGTTACAATTCTCTGTCTGAATTGGGATTTTCTTAGGCTCCATCCATCAAGCATTTGATTCCTCTAGAGTATAGACAGAATAAAATTAGTCTGCCATTGCAGAATAGGAAGTGACTTGAACATTTCTCCTCCAAACATGGTAGTTTTAATAAATCCACACACCTCCATCCCTCCCACTGGAGAGTCCCACAGAAGGAGACTGTGGCACTTGAGGGGCATTACCTTCACAGAATGACCACAGAGAAGATCTTGCTTGAAGCAAAGGCAGAGCTGGGCAGCTGCAGCTTGGGAAAGTTTCTCCACTCTTGCCTCTTTTTAATGAACTATAAACTATTTTCACACCTCTGTCTAGACTTCTTTCACACTTCTGCCTACATAGTTCTCTGCCTTTTACCATCGTCTCTGGCACATGCCTCTGAGAACATCTTGGACTTGTAATTCTAGAACACTGATACCTATCAACATAACGTTTATTTTTTGCAATCTTCTTTGAATTCAGAGCCAATTTTCTTTTCATTCTCTTTAAAAAAAAATAAAATAAATCAACCACAAAGTTCTGGTGTATGGCTAAAGATAATAAACTTCCCCAAACATTTGCTGTCAGAAAAGATACTTCTGACATTGACTGTCATTTTTCATGCTCGCAAAACAGTGTTAAAAGAGTTAGAGAGTAGATAACACACATTAATACAGCAGTAACCTTTGCATTTACCCTTATCTCTTTTTTCCTTTTTTTTTTTTTTTTTTTTTAATGCATAGGTATTTTGCCTTCTAAAGCAACTAAAGTTGGGAAAACATGATAAGGCATTTTGTCACCAGTAATGTGATATTTTTCTAGCAGAAAGTTGGGGCCTTTTGCTAAACCCTTTAGGCGATTGTTCTGGTGGATTTAGAGGTTTTCTTGGTTTCATATATGGTTAGGATATTGAAGTGCTGTCTACAATAACTTCCTTGTTCTTCTGTAATTTTCCTTTGGCATGTGTTTGATACCAGCAGGCTTGTCTATTCCCATCTGCTCTGTATTGGTTTTATGCAAATTCTCTCTCATCCCTCTACAAGTCCTTTCAAGTTAAAATATTGCTTCCTCATGCCCGCTTATATTACTTGTAATTCCTGCACAGTGACCTGCTAGCCACCCATATATTGGGCACAAAAGACATAATCTTTGTGAATCAGATATCTCTTATCTCATCCCTGTTTGCATTATGCATTCCCCTTACAATACACCTTTCCACAATGCTCATCCATTTAATGCCCAAATACCTGAGGTCTCTTATTTCTGTCCAACATGCTCATTGCATTAGTCATGGTGAACTGATGAGCAGGGAGATAAAAAGACTGGTAGGTGGTGCGTGGGTCTATGGCGTAGCCAGAAGAGAAAATAGGCTGTTTGAGCCCCATCTCTGTGGTTTAACAGGCAAACTCTCCCTCTCAATAAAGGTAACCAAAGGCAAGGGTTTGTTTCATGGTAGGAGTTTACCGCGTCCATAAATTTGCAATGATTTAAGATGAAACAATTTTTATCATGTGTGAAACTGTGTCACCAAGCATGAGGATGCATGGAACCCTCACAGGGTGGTTTCATACCGGTGCTATGCCTGTACATGGGTACAAAACCAAGGTCAGGTAAACTGTACAGAACTAGTATGGGTACACCTGTACACTGGGGAGTGACAGTCACCAAACTGAAGGATATGGGAGGTAAAATCAATAGCTCAAATAGTATCTGTGCTATTGAAGGTATTAATTCACCCTTTAAAAAGATAATTTCACTTGGACTGGTGGAGAAGTCTTGTTCCTCAGAAGATGCCTGGGAGCCTTCCTGCAGTGGTTATATTTTGAATATAAACCCAGTTCCTCACTGGCGGTGGGAGCAGGTGAACGTTTTTCTGTATGAAGTTTTACTTTTTATCTCATATAGAATTCCTAAAGTAGATTTTTTTTTTTTTGTGGTAAGAATATTTCCTGAGACTTGTTTCAGATTTCAATAGTATAATGTTGTTTTGCCTTGAAAAAGTTTAGATGGCCTTGAAAGATTGTGTAAAAAAATTTGGTATTCTGGCCTGCACAGTAGTTTAGTAAACTGTGGAGGCACCAGGGGAAGCAGGGTTTGCTGTCGGATTAATTTACTGAATGTTGGTGTTGGTCTCAGTTCTGAAAAATCTATTCTCATATTAAGCTCGATGAATGAGTGTGAATACCAAAGGTAGAAATAGCTTATTTTTAATGTAAAAATGTTGTTAATGTTATCACTTGATTGTATTCATTACAGGGTATGAGAGAGAATTTAATCAGTGGCATAAAATATGAATAAAGTAAATACCTGTAACATTAAATCAATATTTTTTCTACTTACATTTCAGAGAAATATACTTGTCAAGTTTTGTTAGCTTTTTTTTTGTTGGATTGTTTTATAAATGTGATTCCTTCTAAGATCATTACTGTTGATGTCAAAAGAAAAGCCATAGGCAGTCCAGATTGAGTTTCAACACTACCAATGCTTAAATTACCAGAAAAAAAAGGAAAATAGGAATTTATTTAACTACTGTGTTGCACAACAAAAGGCAGTCTGCTACTATGTCGAATACACTGTGTACTCTGCAATGCTCTGGCTGATCATAAATGCAGTTTTAGGCTTCAAAGAAAGGCCACCATATCTGAGAACTGAAAATATACAATTTACCATAGGGTCATTTTCAGAGTTTTGTTTCCACTTTTGCTAATTATCAAGAGATTGAATGTACACAGGAGTTGATTCCAAATTTTTTTCATGGGTGTAGTGCTTCTGAAGTGGATGGGTCTGATTCTTTCTCTTACAATAGTGTAAATTTGAAGTATGGTCACGGAGCAGAAATGCAAAAAGTATATGATATTAAGTAGAGTATCAGGTGAAATTATTATAATGGTCCCTTCTGGCCTTAACATTTACGTATTTAAGAGTTAGAGCACTGTAATATAAGACTAAGGCAAGGATGAGTCTAATTTAATATTTTTTTTTTTTCTGTCTCAATTCTGTAGCAAGATTGCAGTGTTTCCCTCACTTCTCAGCTACCTCCATGTACATGGAGCATTCAGTAAATATGCTCAAGATATATGGACTGCAATTAAAACAGCCTCTAAGAATGTAAGAGCCTAATGGTCTAATTTTTCAATTATGTCAATGTCTGTGGGAATTGAGGTTGTGCTTATTATCTTTCAGAAGGCACCCTTCAGACAGCATGGCCCGAGTCAGACAGGAGTCTGGGTTTGCAAGAAGCACAGACTTAATTCCAGAGCCACAGTCAGAGACCAGCACTTTAATGTGCTGTGTCTCACAGTGAAAGGCAGCACAGATAATGCTCATAGCATGCGTGAAATTCAGCCCCTTCTGCAAGAAGGAAGCATGCACTGATGAATCCCAGCAGTCAGCTGTTCGGTTAGAAGCTTTTGGCCCTTTGTCCCAAGGGAAGGTATCATCCGTATTAACCACCTGAAATTGGTGAGACTTCACGTAACTGTAAAAAGAGAGGGTGATTTTGGACACAGAAGGCATGGGTCAACTGGCAACGAGCCGTATTCAAGAGGTTCCCCACTGCTTTGCTTCCTACCAGACCTGAGCAGCTGGTCAACCAGGGGTCTGCAACCTGCAGGGTGCCTCTCCATCCCGTCTCTGCGTGTCTCCTCCCAGGGCTTCAGCTTCCCTGAAACCTCCCTCTGCCTCCTGAAGGGCGTTAGGCCCGGGGCAGCACTGACAACATGGAAACCAGTCCAATGCATGTTTTGGACAGTGGACAAAGCATGGTGTTCTTGTGTCACTGGTTTGCACACATGGTCCTTATAAATCTCTGAGAGGCAGAATAGCATGGAGAGAGAACCATTTGTCTTGTCCTCATATGGCCTGACTTTTCCAAGACTGAGTGTTTCCACTAATACTGGTCATACAGGATTAATGTCAAAGAGGTGTTCAGATGTTCAGGGCTGATAAAAAGTGGTTTGCCAGCATTCAGAGCCCTCAAGTCCATGTTCAAATTAAAAAAAATAGAGACCAGCAACATTAAAATAGTTGAGGCACAAAAAGAAAAAGGAAAAACCTCCTCAGTTATCTATGATAACACTATTGTTTTCATTTTTTATTATCTTGCTTGTTACACGCCAATGAGAAACAACCACAGATCGTCAATAAGGTTTTTAATTGCAAAGATTTCCTGTGACGTGAGTGTTAATGAATGTCAAGGCAATAACACAAAAGACATTACTTGTTTAATGATTGATAGAACAAGAAAAGCACGAGGTCTTTTGCAGGATAAATGACTACTGTTCTGTGTTCCTTTACATTAGCAGTATCAACACTTAGATCACATGGCAGGAGATAATGGTCCAGGAGATAAAGCACAGAATCACAGTCTGTTATACAATAACAGACATAGTAATGATAATTAATGTGCATTTCTTTGGCAATTCTCGTCAGTGCTGAGCCATGGGGACTGATGCTTTGCTGTTGACTTAAATGGGGGCAGGATGGGGCACTTGGTTGGTCCAAGAGTTTTTGACTTCTGCTCTGCTGCAAAGATGTTGGACCTTAAAAGCTTTTCTTGTCAGATGGCTTAAGTGAATGTTCACATATGCAGATTTTGTGCGTTGTAATAGTAATATGCATCAGTTGCGCAGAGTAATATGACTGGGAAAAAGGGCATTTAAACATACAGTGTGATGGCACACTTCAAAACAAATCCTTGGGCTTTAGCCAAGAAAGATCAACATCGTGATATCCACTAAAGGCTCATCACCTTTCTCTTCACTAATAAGCTCATAATAGCTGGGAGCTTTCTCCAAAAAAAGAAAAACATCCTGGTCGAGGTCCCCTTCACATACAAGAGGTAACACAGAAGGTTGGTCAAAATCTAGTCTGTATAGACCCCCTGTAGTTGCAGACTCTCTGAGGAATGCTTCACGTTGTGGGCAACTGGCCCTAACTGCACCATCACATGGCTTTGGGTATGAAGTCCATGGAAAAGTTGTACAGCTTTGGTTTGGTTTATATGGTTTCTGACACACCAGGTTTCATTGGACAATATGCACTTGGCAACTTTTGACCGGTTTGCACCGTGAGGTTTCAAGTGCCCCTGGAGCTCTGCCGAGTGAGCAACTGTCTCCAAAAATGTGCTAAATACGAGAAAGACTTCGTGGTGAAAATTAGTTCATGGTTTGGCAAAATGTTTGGGGAGTCAGAAAAATATTTGGATGGAACCTGGATGGTTTAATTATTGGCCTTGAACCACAAATTAATGGAGCTGCACATGGCCTTTGGTTTCAAAATGTAGCACTGGATAATGTTTCCTTGTTTTCGAAAGCTGCGTTGGTTTGCAGCTATCTACGTTGACATGGGAGTTGCTGCCTGAAAGCTGTACTGGTAAAATTGTACGTTTCATCTAAAATAAGAACCTTATTCAGATTAATCATTTATTTTAAATCTTTAAAAGTATTTTCTTGAAACAGAGCATCTCTGCTTACTCCAGGTTAAAAATTCTGAAGCTTTAAAAATCTCTTTGTAGTTATCGTGAGTTGCCTGACGGGACCACGTTTGTCAGCTTTGAATCAAATCGTGTAACTGGTTTTTGTCCTCTGAAAGCTCAACAAATTTGTGTTTGAGCATTACTCAAGTAAAGTCTGCACAGACTTGTGCCATTTGACTTCCTTTAGAAAAATAAGATTCCAAAGAGTCTGTCAATAACCAGTTTGCCCTGTGAATGTGTGTTCCCGGGTGTACCTGCCCTGGGCAACATGGCATGGATGTAGAAAGGTGTCGGAGGCTCTTGGACAACCTGAAGGGGACATGGGGAGTCCTGAATGGTCTGGTTTCTGATTATGGCCCTGTAAGGGGGGCATGCATGGCGTACAAGACCTACTCTGCCTTTCCCATTTTCCTGCTAAGCTGGTTTTGAGCAGTGCATGTGTACTCCTGTGTTACACCATTAAAGCTTTCCCAGTCCTGACTGTGCATCCTCCTCCCCATCCCCTGTGAGATTTGAATTTTCAGAGCTCAGCCCCACTTTGGAGGTGACTGAACTGTGTCAGGAGCTGCCTGTGTTGAGGGCAGGAAGCAGAATAACAACTGAAAGAGGTTTGGGGTGCTTTTTTAATGTTAAACTTCTTTAACTGTGATGTCAGGAAGGGCAGCACAGCATGGAAAGTGTTGAGCGGGTGTCTCCTGGGGGCCCAGACTGGGCTCTGCCCTGCTGCTGTTGTGCTCAGCCAGGCATCCCCAGCCCCGTGCTGACCCTCCGGGAGAACCACAGAGAGGCTTCTTGCATCAAATGAAAGTCGTTAATGTGAGTTCATCTGTGCACTTTGTTTAAACAAGTTATTAGTAAAAAAACTCTGCTAGCCTCTTCAGACTGCTCTGCAGAGTCTACACATGTGCAACAGCAAGTGCTTACCTGGGATGTGTGAGTTCAGCAAAAAATCAGAAAAAGGAGAATGTAAAAGAAAGGACATGGGGAAAAAAATTGGCTTTAATATATTCCATCAAAAATGTTTTGGTTTAGACTGTTTTGGCTGTTTAGTTATGAAACACTGCAGAGGTAACCTCTTCAAAACATGGGGGTAAATCAAAATACTTCAGCAGAACTATAAAAGATTGTATACCCCTACATAAAGCCCTGCACAAGATATTCCGAATTTCAGTTTTCCAACTTGCCTCATATTCAATTTAAAACCACCACCCTTTGATCTTCATTCTGCAGACCAAGTAGTTTTACATCTCTATTTCACTTGCAGCCTCAGGATGGGCGATCGGGGGGTAAGGGAACTTCTACTTGTCGCTTTCAATTTTAGGATCAGGAGCCAGATTCGGGAAATCACTTAAGCATGTGTCTGACTTGAATCAAAGATTTCCTTCTGCGGTGGTGCCCTCCCAAAAAGAGACGTCTTCCTCGGTCTCCTCAAGTACCTAATGCTTGAAATTAGGCTGACTCAGGGAAGTAATTTCTTCCCCAGCACCGTGGAGGACCAGACACCTGAGAGCCCCCAAACTCAATCCCATTGAACTCCCTGCTGCCCTTCCCAGGGAAAAAAGGTTGAGAGAGCGGGAGCAGCCTCATGGCATTTCTGTTACCCACCTCGCCGGAACAGCACCCGCTGTTCTCCTCCTGGGAGCATGTTAAGGCATTAATGAAATGCACAAAGCAAAGAGGCTCATCCATATAAATGGGTGATTTAAATAATGAGGAAGGAGGAAGGATGTGGTTCAGTGTCAGTACTGATTAATTAGGGCATAAAATAAATAACCCTCCTAACAACATTGGCTGCTTCCACTATAACTTACTCTATTAGCGGGTGATGGAGTTAATACAAGTGACAGTGTAATTACAGGTTAGTTAACCAGCCTGTTATGACGTTTGCCTAATTTAGGGGGATGGACCTATTTATACACACATATTTTCCTATTGCAAAGAAACCAACAGCAAAGGACTGATAAAAGTTGGTTGTTAATCCTGCAGTTTCACTACTCATCAGGCAGAGTTTTTCTGTTCCCCCCTGCCTTGTGAAAGTCAACCCTGTTGATGCCAAAAGCGTGGAATAATTCCCCCGTGTGCTTGTTTGATGTCACAGCTGAGGTCACGGCTAGGTATTGTGCTCTTATGAGTAAGCATGTTTATCTAATGTGTGGCCGCACAATGAAATGATGAACAGATGTTAACTGCAAGTTTTTAACATCTTAGCTTTTTTGCATGGAAGTTTTATTGAAATGTTTTGCCTGTTAACTCTCTGAGTGTCAGGCAGAAGCAAGAAAATATATACTAGGATTTATAAGGTTTTCGAGTGGATTTTTAAAACCAGCATTGCTGTGCAGCAAATAACTGCCAATGTAACAAGCCATTTACATTTAATACTTTTATGGCTGCTGGCCAATAGCTTCTGCAGCTTGTGGTATGGATCACAAATTTCTTATAGAAAGAGAACAAATGCAAAATTAGATCTCCTAAATTATAATGCGTTACAACCCAAACTTCATGTTAACATAAGCCTTCAAACATGACATCAAATCCTTAGTTTGTTTAATGGCTCCATGGAAGTCCTGAAGATATTCCGAAATATTTTTAGCTGCTGGTCAGTGTTGCTTTTTTTTGGGGGGGGTAGAATGGGATAAAGGGGGAGGAGAAAATCAAATAATTTTTCTGTATTGCAACTATGTGACTGTAGTATTGGTATGATATTCTTAAGGTCTTTCTAGGTCAATACAGCTGAAAACAGGATCTGTAAATGGGAGTTGTACAACCTTGAATACAGGTGATGTTGCCAATGCCATAGACAATATATTATTGTACAGGGCTTGTATAAACTCTAGTACTTAAATAACGAGTCTCCTTTCCCACGATTGGTGTGATTTTTTTTTTTCTCTTTCCCCTAAATAATCTGAAATACATTGCAACCTCATAGTGCCTCAGTTTCTCTACTTGCGTATAGGAGCTAAATTTGAGTTTGAATTACTCAGTGCCCCCCCCCCCCCCCCAAATATTTTAGGATTTGCAGTAAAGCATCCACATACATTGTCACTGAGAGAGCAACAAAGTTTGCTTCTTCAGAATTCAAGTCAAATATCCATATTTCTATTTCAGTGCAAGTTATGGCATTATCCTTTTTTTGCAGTAAGTCACTTTTTTATATGCTATGGAAAGTCACTTTGAATTCAAATATAAAATGAGGCCATCCATCATGTTAGCAATTTAATTACCTCGGTATATATTTTTTCAGCAAAAAACCCCAAACATAAACACAACAAACCACCTCTATTATTTGTTGTGTGTATATATCTTATTACAGATTCATTGCCTGAGGACAGGCAGGGCTGTCAGCGGGGCAGTCCTTGTGGTTAGAAATGCTGAGATGGGGAGCAGATAAGACATGAAGTCCTTGTGCCTCCTGTTCAGGTCTGCTCCGCTCCATGTTTGCTTGGGGCCTTACCTGTTAGATTCCCTGTAATCTTTGTTGCAACAGTGAAATGGTGCCTTGTAAAGCAATGAAGCGTGACAGGGATATTGAAAGGGTCGAATGAGGTAGAAATGTGATATTTTCTATCTTCTGCAGGCCCAGGAAATAGGAGTCCTGGTGCTGAACTGGGATTTGGCATTCACCGTCACATTTGCAGCAAGGAAGTCGTGAGATTTATTGTTTAGTGCTTACAGAAGAGACAAAGTCAGCAATGCCTGCGATTTATCTAATTGTTTAGCCATCTGGTTTCACAGTGACTGAAGATTAAGCATTGAAGAAACTGGGAAACTACAAATGATAAGACAGGGCAGGGAGAAGGCCCTTTATTTGTTAGAGTTTTGCTGTTAAAATTCACAAAATATCTAGGTGTCCTTCAGAAATTGAGATAATTTCATAGCTTGCACTTTTCTTAAAGGGTTGGATAATTTCATGGCCAATAAAATGTGCAGCAATAAAAGCTGAGATAATGAGAAGTGTAATGAAATGACGTTTCAGGGCATGAGCGGATTCAAGAGCTGGGGTGGAAAAGGAGATCCCACTGCCATGCCCACATCTCATGGCACGCAACCTTTTTCTAAATAATTAGGTATTAGCTAGGCCAGATATGGGATGCCAGATTTAATGATATACGTGATATTCAGAAGGACTGTGGTCCCACTTAGGCAGACCCGTGATGTGTTATTTTCAGCACTCAACTGTTTTTCTCATTTTAACACATTCTCCACAACAAAACTGGTGGGTGCTTGTCACTGCAGAGAAATGATGCTTTTCCTTTAGGTACCTGGGTTGGAGCTGAGCTTGTCTATGCAGACATGTAGATGGGTGCATAGATGGGACTTGGCTGAGTTGACCAATTCATCGAGTAAATCCTTAAAACTAGCTTATGATAAAAAACTCTTTTGGTGCAAGAAGAGAGACTAATTCACTGATTTTCCACTTATAGCTCTTGAAGTAAACCAGAAAAAGCATCTTTTTATAGGGCTTGAAAGAAGCAGGAAAAAAAGCACACAGGTGCAATGACTTGAGTGGAAGAGATAGAAGGATAATATTTAAAAAGGACACAACTCAATCATTTTTATTCTCTTGGGTAGAAATCTATGCTGTGGAGTAGATGAGACCAGATACTCTTTCATTCCCTCTGTTGTCCTACATCCGTCTTCATTAGTTTTGCCCTACCAGGGTCCAGAGATCTCAGACTTTTGATTAGTTTCAGCTGGACTTCAGTATCAAACCTGAAAAAGAATTATTTTGTCTGCACATGTTACTTTTCCATAAGCAAAGGCACATCCTACAAATAAAGTCTTCAGGGAGGTTTTAAATTGGCCTGCAGCAGCAAGAAGAGAGAAACAAGCTGGCTTGCTTTATGTAAAAGACTTACGCAGGTATCGACCCTAGAAAATTTGTCAAGTCAACACCTAATGATGGCTTAGCTGCCGGGCTTGGCCATGCATATTTAAATCAGGCTCTGGTTTTTTACGCCTTGGTTTTTAACATATGGGGCCTGAATGAGTGAGGAGAAACAGAAGTGCGTGCGAGCATTTCTCCCCAGGAGCCAGAGTAGCTCTGCTGAAGTTTGGCCATAAACTCTTTAAACTACCACGGCTCTGGGGAAGGCTCGGGTGAGCGTCTCCACATCTGCCATCAGCTATGTTTAAAACCAATCCTCCAGGAGCTTGTAAAGAACTATGGGTGAAGGGAGAAGACTTTTTCCAGAAGTGGGATGTTCGTCGCACGCAGCAGGCGAAGTGCAGAGCCCAGGGAGCGTGGGCAGAGCTCGAGGTTGGGTGTGGTGGATATGGGCACAGAAAATGTGTCTACGCTGAGTGGCGAGCGTGTCTGCAGCGTGCCAGACGGCAGCCAAGCTGGTATTAAAAGAAATGAGCCAACTTCATCTTGGTCAGGTGTTTGATCCAGAGCAGGAAGTTAAACCCAGCTTTTGCATATCCCAAGACATTGTCCTGAAAAACATTGCCTGAAGACATTGAGTCTCTCCTTGTGGTCTTGGTCTCATCTGGAAGAGAAATCAGGAATAACAGGAAATTTCAAAAGTTGATAGCCAAAAAAATGAGCATGACAGCTTTTGCTTTACAACATGTGGCTTTACAGCCACCTGAGTCACTAAAGACATGAAAAGATGGTTCCACCCATCTTGCAGACCTTTCAGCTCATAAGAAATAAAATATATAGCAGTGTGCTATTTATCAGTTGTTTTCTGAAGGAAGGTGAATATGCAGATACCAAGGAACCCCTGGCATCTTCAACCACACAGTGCCCAATAATGACATTGTTTAGCTGTTTTGAAAATCACTGAGAGATCTTCCATCATAGCATCAGTGTTTTTGGGGAGAGTGTCTATATTTCCATACTTTTTATGGGAAAAGTTGAAGCGTGTTATTTAAAATTTATCATTCCTTTTTAGTTTTCCCATTTTGTTTCTCCAGTGTCAGCAGATTTCTTGTTTTGAGATCTATATATTTTTGAATCATTTGTTTATACTAAATACAACTGCGTAGTACAACATATTTTCTCTTAAGACTTTCCAGTCTTTAAAACACAAATTAAAAATGAATAGAACTAACCTAAGCAAGTTTAAATATTAAATGAAATATTGAAATTTGTGTTCAAGTAACTGAATCCAGGATTTTTTCTTGAGTATTAGTTTCAAGGGTAGCATTGGCCTTTTAGCTTTCAGTTTCATTTTAGATTTTTTTTTTTTTTCCCCCTGCTGATATTTCAGAGTTACCTGAAAATTGAAATTTCCTATTTCTGTGCAGCTCTGGCAATTCTACAAACTGGAATTTCCAGGGTATGAAAGAGTTGCATACCCAGCTGAGACACACAGAAATATTATGGTATAGTTAAGAACTGAATGTAAATTTATCTTAGTCCAGTGACTAAAACAGAGGGATTTTAACTTTTCTTCTCTTTGTGATCAAAGATAGTGCCAAGAGCTGGATGAAAGCTTTTACTGAGTGTAAGAATAGATGCTCATGCACACTGAAAAGTGTTACTAATGTTGCTTTAATAAAACATAAATTCTGAGTCGAGCTCCCTGCCAGGCTGACGCGGGTGGACTCTATTAAGTGTTTCTTCGCTCGTGCTTGCAGGCTGGGAGGTTGCGATGGGAAACCCGTGCTCGTTGGATGCAGTCCAGGGAGGAACTCCGCACAGAATACAGCCAAAACTGGAGGACTTCTTCCAGGTCCTTTAAAGTCAGAGCAGGGGAGAGCTCGGATGAGCTAACGGGGAAACGTGAAGGTGCCACGAGGCAGATTTTAGGGAGGTTTCCCCAGGTTCTTGGTGGGTACTTGGGTGTCCTGGGTGTGAGGAGCTGTCTGCAGAGGCTTGTGGTAAATGAAGGTGATGAACCACCACAGAACTGGCTGGGTAATGGGAATGTTCCTCATCCCTCTGGATCTGTGTGTTTTTTGGGCATGTTTGAGCCAAATCCAAGTTTTTCAGCTGCTTTCAAGGGTGTCTGTGTAAAATGTAATAGCCTGAGTTATGCAATAAACAGGATGGCTGCTTCTGCCCTTTTGTCTTGTGAATGTAATAACAAATCCGACTTAGTGTAAGCAGTTATTTCAGTTATGTATTTGTGTATCCAGTAGAAGTTTTTAAACTGGGCTGGTTGTCAGCATCTCTGCCTGATAGGAATGCCCCAGTATTAACAGCTGGGCAATTCTGATACTTGGGCAAAATATGCAGGTGCAGTTACAAACACTGTCATTTTTAAAATTATAACCCTTTTAAATGTAATGGGGAGGGAAGATCTATCATTTGTTTTTCTTTTGGATAATGTGGATAATGGCAAAGAGATAGAAGCATACTACTGTTTTAAACTGACAGCTCACAGGTTTAGCATTTGAATTGGGCAAATTTGCATGGTGTGTTTTTCCAGCCAAGGAAGTATTAAGATTAACCCATTTATGGAGTGATCTAAAAACTAATATAGCTTTTCTAGCCAAAAATTAAAACAGACTTTCCCAACTCTGAGTTGTCACTCTGTTTCAGATTTACTACCAGACAAATAAAACATCCCACTATTTTATACAGATTTAGGAGAAAAGAAAGAGAAAGAAATAAAGTAGTGAATGGGAATAAGAATGTAGCATGCCCTCTTGTTTTTCTATCTCATGTAGACAGCGGAGACAGGCACTGTCTGTCTTATAACACTGGGCTGAAATCTCATCAGAAAGAATGCCAGGTACAGTTGTTAGAAAAACAAAACGTATTTGATATTTAAGTTTAGTAAAAAGCACTTTAAAAAAGAGTTTGGGTTCAAAGCGGGAAGTTCACTAATAGGTTTGAAGCAAACATGTTCCTGATTACACCCCATTAAGAAAGTGGAATGCAGTGAACGCTGCTTCCCCCGAGGAAGCCCCAGCGCGCACGGGATTTGAAGTCTCCAGCCAGCCCAGCAGACGATGCCAGACCTGTTGACCCTGTGAATTTTGCAGTATATTTTCAAAGATAATGTGTCTTTAGGGGTTCAGTGGGAAGGAGGGGAAGAGGTACTTCACTGCACAGATTTCGAAAGGATCTGGAATAATATCAGCTTATTGTGCATTTTGTTCTCGTGTGTGTTTGCTCATCTCTAATAACATGCTAAAGACTCAGAAGTGTCTTAAGCTTTGCTGTATTTTGGCACGCTCATTTGTTCCACGGCTGGCTTGTGTGTGTCTAAAACAATGACGCCTGTTCCAAGTGGTTTCTGGTGAGGCAAAGCAGTACGATTCGTTTGAATCATAACATGAGTCTGGTATGAGACTTGTCATGATGTGTCCTTGTCTGTGGAATATGAGAAATTTCTTCATTATTTTTCATCAGACAATCCCACGGAAAATGAAGTTCATATCGTGAAACTACAGAGGCAGACTGGTATGATATTCCATGGATCATTGTACATGCAGTGCCCACTGGACTGCTCTGTCTACTCAGGGATAGCAATGCATCACTGGCTTCTCTGTGATTAACCATCACTGGAGGTGGCTGGGAAACCTGCACATGCTGGTTTGGAGGCAGGATGAAGAGAAGGCAGGCTTGGGGATCTTATCAGAAATCACACCGCTAATGTCATCAGCATTTCTTGAGAGGGTTACGTTATAACTCAACTTTATAACTGGGAATTTGTACATATGCCAGCTGTCCCGGGGGGTGGAGATTTTAAATGCACACACATTTCATTCTGCATGACAACACCTTGAAAACGTAAGTTAGTTAAGACAAACCGCCATCAATTAAGTTTATTGGATGATGTCAGTGATGTAGGTGATTATATACATATATATAAAATGGATTTAGAAAAAGACTCGCTCTTCTGTGGATCTGCAGTTTGCCAATAACGGGAGAATATTTATAGTGACGGTTGGTGTGATTTTTGCAATATGCAAAAAGGATAACTATCAGCACAAGAAATCGCTACATGAAGTGTAAGCATTTTGTTTTGTGTTTTCGGTCTTTGTTTTCAAAAAATACCACCTGCAAATGGCAGAATTATTTTTATAACCCATTCCTGTGGATTTACTAGAAAGAGACCCATGTATTGCCCTTTGCTAGAGCTGGATGTAATCACTAGCAGGGTGCATGCAGAAGCAGCCATGCCTGATCTGATAGACTTTTACTATAATCAGAGACAGGCTGGTTTAATTTTCCCTGGTGCTCTTTTTGTCACTGGTAGATGACATTGCTAACAGCTGACACTGAATTTTAATTATTTCTCATTTTATTTAATTGCAAGCTGTAAGCAGTGACAACTAATAGTAAAGGAATAAAGACTTCAGAAACTGTCCCCAAATTATGTGTATGTGCTGTTATTTGAAATTTCAGTTTTGTATTTTAAGAGGAAATCATTAAGTTGCTCTTGTGATTTACATTGGCATCAATAATGGGTGAAGAACCCTTCAAAAGCTCCAGGAGATTGAAACTGAATTTCTTTTCAAATTCTGCAAATTATTCCTTTTAGATCTCACATGTGTAATTCCTTCTACTCTGGACTACAAATATACTTCTGACTTTGTCACCTCAGCTGTCTTCAGGACATACGTGTTCAGTCAGCTCAAATAAAAGCCAAAAAGCTTGTGCTGCAACTACTGTCTTCCCCAGCCTCTCAGTGAGTTTTGGGGACCAAAGAATGGATCTCAAAAAGAATTTGCTCCAAACTCATATGGGGTCAAATAGATTTGAAAGTGACCAAAATGTGTATTAAATATTATAGGGGATATATAACAATTTTAATGACTTTTGAAATTGTTAGAATGTTATGATTATTACCGGTAATTAAAGTATTAAAAGCAAGAGCAATGAACTTAGTACTAGCATGGGGTTTGCAGTGCAAACCACTGAGTATGCTGAAGGGTGTCCCATCTCCTTGCATACTTAGAAATTAGGCATCTGGTTTGCTGAATCGATTGGCATGTTTAGAGTGCAGGAGTTAGCTCTTCAGGTTTCTGTTCTACACTACTACTTCTCTTTTTCCCCTTGAGGGGGAAAAGGCAACCTCAACATGTTGGGGATTAGCTAAGAGTTCAGGCATTGTACTTAAGTGGACTCTCTAGGACTGATTTCATATTTGATTAATCTCTCAAGATGAGTTTCAAATCCAATATTGATGCATTTTTTCTCAGGACTGTAAGTTGTTTGATGATTCCTAGGAGCTACTCTTGTAAAGGCTTTAACCCGCTATTTGCTTATACAAAGTAAAGTTACAATAACAACTTCAGTAATTTCCAAATCCCTACTTCTTAGTTTACTAAGTTAATACAAACTGAGTACTACCCCATTCTCCTGCAGGGTGACACCACTGTCCTTATTGAACACAGCAGTGATTTGTGCATTGGACTTGAAGCAGTGTTTATGTTGTTAGTAAGCCTGACCACCTCCTCTTCAGTGTGTTACAATTCCTTTACTATTTGTTTTAATGTCCTCTCCCTCAACTTGATTTACTCAAGTCTGTGCTGGGAATTGGTTAATGATAAATTGATCCAAATGAAATTAAACAGGAGAAACCCCATTGCTTATGAAGAGTCGGCTGTGTGAATTTGACTGGATTAATGGGTTCTCAAATCCTAGATTTTTCTTACAACCACTTTTATAATGTCATCCCAATTTACCAAATCAGATCTTAAATTATCTCCTTTACTTCTGACCCAATGACTTTTTAAGTTTATTTTTGTTTTCCCGGTTGTTTTGCTCTTGCCTAGCAGTCACATTCCAGCTATATCCTTGCTTCACAGGTCAAAGGTGGTTAATATTATGTGTATTACACACTTTTTCCATCGGAGCAACCGTAACCTGTACTGATAATGCTTATTTTTGCACAAAGTAATTTTTATTCTTGCATTGACTTAATTTTTTTCTATAATGATGAAGAAAGGAGCTTCAGCATTTCAGATGTGTGTGTTTTGACATATGTTCTCTTATGAAGTGATCTGTGTTTCAGAAATAGGTTATACTCGTGGGTCAAGAGCTGTTGCTTTAACTAGTGCTCATGCCTTGTATTCATGAAAGGCTGTAATTGATTCCCGTCTCTTTTATGGAATAGTCCTATTTTCTCACTGAATAGATGCTTCTGGCTCTTTTAAAGGTAGCATTCATCTCAATCAGCTCACTGTTGCTTTTTCACTACTGTCACCCAAGAAGGAGCCCCATTGACCCCCTCCTCCCTTCAAATCATAGCATTCAAAATTACTAATTTTTCTGTCTGTTTAGATCTCTAGACTTATTGGAGAGCTTCTCTTCAACAGCAAGCAAAATATTTTGAGAATTAAAATACTAGAAGTTGGTAACTCTGCTTTCAAGAGTCTTTGTTATAGCTGTAATTTTGGGGAAGGAAGCTGAAGTTGAAATGAGCTGTGGGATTTCCAGAGACTGTACCTAATAGCATGGGCTTGTGCAGCTACCTCAGAACTTGATGTTGTAAAACTGCAGAATCAGAGGGTTAATAGGAAAAAGTTAAGTGCAAATTCAGTAAAATAGGAGAAAATCACTGTTTGTAACTTGCCTTGAAGAGGGCATTCAGGCTCTCCATTCTTCTGTTGCATTTTGAAAATCTACAGTTTCCTGGGCTTCATGCCTGTAGGATCCATAGGTGAATAAAGTTGCATGTGGGGAATAAAAATACCCAGTTTGTGCCTAGGAGATGTGGGTTGTCCCTCACTGCAATATATCTAAGTCCTGCAAAAAGTAAATAGCTTGGTATTGCTTATTTTTATGCATAATGTGTTTCAGTTTTGTCTGTTTGCTACCAAAGAAAAAATTAAATGTTGCTTTGGCCACCTCTCTCCACAGTCAACAGTTTTGCTAGTGCCTTTTTGGAAGCTTATGGGACAATTTCTTGCATAAAGTTTTACTCGGAGAGAATGCGTGGCATAATCTGGCATTAAAATAAGCCTTTTTCAGCAATATTTGAAAGAATAGAGAATATCTCAAGGTTTCTACTTTGTCTCATCATCACATGTAACTCCAATAATGGAGAAGACTGAGGGCAAAAGGAATGAGAAACCAGAGCCCTGCAAAATATTTGCCAGGAAACCTGAAGTCACATGGAAAGTGTTGCCCCTTGAAGGCAGCTGGCTAGGCTGAGGTTTGCAAAAATTTGCACAAATCTAGGCTGTTTCTAGTAAAAACTGGCCTGATTTATTGTTTTAAATCAAAGCCAGGTGGGATTTCATGTGATTGCAGGTGAGATCCGGTGGCCTCTCAAGGGTTTTGCTCCTTGAGCTGAAGCAATCAAACCCTCTGTGATACAATGCTGAATTTTTTTTTTCCATGGGCTCCTGCAAATCGACACCGGTACGGTTTATGCAAGGACAAGGTTTCGGAAAGGCTGGAGGGCAAATTTCACTAGAGCAATGTTGTGTGACAACAGACTTGATGTTATCCCATGTCGTGGGACCTCAGCCCCAAAGCTGGTGTGATATCCAAGGCTTGTGTTATATCCTAGGATGCTATAATCTGTGAAAGGACTGCACATCTGATATAACTGCAATTGAATACTAACATAGCGTGTATGTCATAATGCTATTACAGTTGCCAGTTTATTACAGTGCTGTTTTAATACTACTATTCACATAGCATATATAGAGCAGAAAACCAATGCTCTAATGGAATTTCTTTTTTCCCTTTGTACTGGCCTGATAGGGAAATAGGTGTTTAAGAGTAGTTGGAAATTTCTTTGGACTTTACCAGTTAATTAAGATACTCCTATCGAACAGCTGCAGCCTACCGGTGGGTACATTAAATCCTCAGTCTCTCACCTGCCTCCCTTCCCAAGCTCCTCTGCTTCTTTGGAGTTTGGCTGAAAGTTTGGACACTCTGGTGGCCCTGAGTTATGCCTCTGAGACATTTTCAAAAGTTTTATGGCATCTTGTGGCACTGGTTTTAGTGCAGAGGTAAACAAGTGAGTCATATACTTCTGTGTTAAAACAAATCAATGTCCTATATCATGCTATTTACTTTATCATCAGGGCGGAAGGGCGGAGAGGTGGAAAGGGTTTTTATCTGGTTAGGGAGCAGAGGAGGGAACAGAGAAAGAGGTGTTGAAGATTCAGGTGAGATGAATTTCCAAAGGGTGAAAATACTTCTCTGATCTCATGGCGCAATTTCATCTTCAGAATAGATTAATTCCTGAAGGACTCAATTCCACCTTCGTTTTGCTTACAACTCTCACTGATGTCATTAAAACATATATTCAAAGGGACAGCTAGAATATATGTGCCAGGCTTTAAAAATCTATAAGGATCATTAAAGAGCAGAGTTAAAATATTAATTTGCCCATGAATGGCACACAAAGACATTAAACCTTTGATGACTTTAGGCTTTTCAACAGAGAAACGGGGATTAAAATAGATTTTCATAAATAAACAAATAAATAATCTTGGCAATGTCTCCACAGTGATGTGTCCAGACTCAGTTAATCTGTTCCCCATTAGAAATACATATCCTAAAAGAGGTTGATGCTGCTCCAGCACAAGCTGAGTCAGGTTGAACACTTTTTTCAAAGTTTAAGTTTTGTATAAGAAGCGATGTAAGAAATAAATGCCAGACTAAAACACAACCACTTTATCTTTCCCTCAGTGAGCCAGCTACTGTGGATTTCCAACTGCCTTGACTCCCGGCAGCGGGAAGCAGCCTGTGCCGGCATGTTTGCCCATGGTTTTATGGGGCTGATTGTCTCAAACCTTCCAAATACTTCAAAAGATATGCCTGTACCTCAGTACTGTTTGTCCCAGAGGAGGATTGCAAGCTACCTTTAGAAAGCTCATGCTATTTCTGATATGCTGTCTTCGTTCCTCGGACATAATTCAGAGCTAGGTAATTGTTTTATGGGTTACTTAGCAAATCCAGATATATTTATTTAGCATGAATATGCCGATAAGTGAGTACTACTGAGAAGGTATACAAGCATTCTGTGCATATCCTCAGTTCAGTGCTTTACTACGTAATCATTGGTCTAATAAGAAGCGTCTTTGACATCATACTGTTTATTTAAACTAGCACCCTACGTCAACTATTGAGTTTCTTAAGAGAATTAGATGGGGTCAGTTAAATATTTTTAATGTGTTCTCGAAATGCTAATTAATCAGTAAACAGCACTAAATAATGTGTTAGAAAACATATCTGTTTAATTGAGAGAGGACGTGTGTCTCCTCTCGAAGTTTGCTTGGTAGATAATGCTGAAAAATTGGATGTACCTTTTCTAGACTTTGATAATTCATAAATCTGTTGGGCAAGGTAAGTTCCATCATTAACCTTTAATCTTTTAGAAGCAAGTTGGCTGGAATCTGTTTACTTTAACTAGCTTGTTCACTGATAATGCATGATTTTTAAATTTCCTTTTGTGCATTCCTTAGCTAAAGAAAAACACAGCTGTGTGTGAGACAAATTCTATTTATTTTCTCGTTAAGAAAAGTACAAGAAGATAGTATCATTGGAAAGCTAATAATAAAGAACTACTAAAGAACGCCCTTCATCTGTTTGCTCTGCCACTTTACGAAGGCTTTCCAAACAATCTTTTCAGATGTATTAGTAAGGAAAGATATCTTAAAAGTCAAAGGAAGACAAAGTTAATGCATTTATAGAAGTACCATTTCAGATAACATTTTACCGGAGTGTTTAGATTAGTTAAATATTAGAAAGGTAGAGATAATAGCGTTGTTTGTATTCATAAATGTGGAAAGTTGCATTTTCAGGGCAGTGAAGTGTAAGGCATATCAAAGGTTTATCATCCTGGAATGTGTGTGGAGCTGTGTGCCCATCTGCACAGAGGCTGCAAGGTGCTCCCGCTGGCGCTTGCTCACCGATACACAATGAAGAACACAGATGTTTTGGCTTATATTTTTAAATCTCATTCTCTCTGGTTTTCTATCTATAGTTAAATAGTGGAAATTAGGAAAATTAGACGGTATCAGCTAACTGTCTGGACCCAGTGAAACTGCATGAGCACTGGTGGTTTTCTTGGTTGAGGGAGATTCACTGATACATCGGGGAAAATTTAGGCTAGGTAAAAGTCTGGTCATTTCTAGGGCCTTCTGCAAACATCATTTATTATGGTAACACCTTCTCTTCTGTAAAGAAGATATAAAATTAACATTCCCAAAACACCCTAGAGCCTGGAAATGGCTCAGCATGTTCTCCTTTAGGTACAGGCAGTCATATACGTGTCCAGGAATGAAGCTGACAGTCCAGCCACAAGCACAGAAATGCATATGGTAGCGTGAGATGGAGAAGGCATGGCCAGCACCCCCCTGCATCCACGTGTGCACACAAATAAAACTGTGTACCTCTGGCATTACCATCCCCTCCCTGCTCACCCAAATCTGAGGACAAGCCCGCAGTCTTGCAGAGTTTACCAACACAAACAACCTATATGCAAACTTCTTAGAGGGGTGCAGCAACCCTGCCAGCAATCCCAGCAGTCTTTTTCATCTCGTTACCATCCTCACAGTCAAATCTTCAAATATATGGGTTAAAGTGATCTAACAATAATGGCCCTGACTAAAATATTATGTTGTTTTGACTGAATGTGGTTTAAACTGCCATCTGCTGGCTTGTACTTTTCAGGGCCAATATTAAAAACAATGTTCCCTCTTACAGTAACCCTCATTCATATAAAAATAAAGCAGACTGAGTAATACCTTCCCTCCTGCAATACACAGCTGAAAATTGCACTGAGGAATACAAATGTGGCCAAGTGCAAAGGTAAATCCCGGTGCTTATATAGGTAGATTCCTCAGGGATATTTTTATTTAATTTACAGGTAGAAGAGAAGTTTAGTTGCAAATACATGTGTACAACTTCCCCCGAAGTCAATGAGATACACACATACACATGACAAGCTGAGACAGTTGCTTATAGTGTTTTTTTTTTCCTTATAAAGGCAGCTTCCTGGAATATTACCTGTGTTTTTTTGCCAGAAAGGCAGGGCCCTACCTCATGTCCTACCTCATTCTAGTCAAAGTTACTTAATAATAATTAAGCTTTTCTTTTTCTTTTTTCTTTTTTTTTTTTTTTTTCCTTTCCCAAACTGTAAGAGAAAACTCCAGCTATTTGGCTTGAAATTTAGCAGTTATTTGAGAAGGAGAAGATTAATACCAATAGCTGCTTTGAATTATTTTCTCATTAGTCTTCTTTTAAAGCTTTTGAAATAGCAGGGCATCACTGTCACTCGTTGCTCAGAGGCATTGGCAAGATCTCTGGAGGGCATGACTAGCAAAGAGGTGACATGCAGGACTGTGACATGAGCTCTGGCTGCCTGTCCCTACCAGGAATGGAACAGGATGCTTGGCTGGAGGGTGGAAGCACTCAGTGACAGTCGACATTACTGCCTTGTGTCTCTCTCCAGAAACAGAAAAAAAAAAAAAATTCTAAGCAGAGAAGCAAAGGGAAAAATCTGTGTATCACAAAACCAACAGAACTTTCTTCTGCAGTTTTAGAGCCTTGAGACAAATAGTGAAGGAAGGAATAAGTGTTGGGCTGGGAGGCAGGATGGGCCAGATCTGCAGACACCACTGAGGACCTCATTTGCAGAGTCCTCCTCCAAGCCACGGGGCTCTGGAAGACCTTGCCGTGTTTATTTGCACTGGTGAAGTGAACTTGCAGTGTGATGGGCCATCATTCTGCAGCCCGGTTAATGTTTGACCCTGGCTCCCAACAGTGAGTTCAGGGTTGTCCCACACCCCTGGCAGGCCAGTATGTGTTACATGGGTGTCTCCAAGGAGCTCAGGCCTTGAGAAACTCCTCCAGGTCCATCACCACTGGCTTCACACACTTCTTGGCTGAGACAGGCTGGGCAAGCCAAGAGGGGATTATAAACCACCTTTCATCTGGGGATCTCAAGGCATTTTGCAAACATGGAGCCATTAATTCCCCCGAGTGCCCCTTTGAAGTTGGCAGGTAATGGGTGAGCAAAAGAGAGCGCAATGGCGGCCCTCAGCAGCCGTGGCAGAGAAATGCAGTGACGACATTGATGACATGACTAATTTATTTAGCAAACTGAGTTTAGCATGGTAATGAGGATGTATTTGCCATCATCCCATCATTCATCAGATTTATGAGGCTCTTTAGGCAATGAGCACTGCTGTGACTAAGTTTAGTTTGATTCGTTCCTCTAATTCATTTTGACTGAAGAAAACCCCGTAAGATTGTTTGGCAGGTTAGAGAGACCCTAGAGTTATAAATGTGTGAATGTGTCTGCCTATATGCATCTATCTATAGAGAGATGCTTGGCTAGGGGCGTCTAAGACTATAAAGTGCATTAAGGTTTTATTTTTTACTTTAAATCAATTTACAATTTTTATTTCTCACTTTTGGCTCCATAAAAGTGTACGTGGTCTAAATCTAGACCATCTTGAGTCAAGGTAGTCACTTTATTTTTGGGGGGCGTAAATGGGCATTATGGCAAGGCTTTGGTAGTATTCCTGTTCTTTCTTTGGCTGTATTTCACATCCAGAATGCTTAACAAAGTAATATCTAAACACGCAGGCTTTTATGTCTCATGAAGAGCAAATGATATCACTACTCCCAGTACCAGAAACACCATGTGGCAGAGTCATGGCGTCACCGCGTGGCTATGGCCAAAGGGACCTCTGGAGCCCTTTGGGCCAACCCTCACCCAAAGCCAGGTACGACACAGACTGAGTTGCTCAGGGCCTTGTCTGGCTGAGATTGGAGTGTCTCTGAGGACTGGAGATTGCCCCAGGGTCTGACCACCCTTGTTTTGAAAACATTTCTCCAAATATTTACTTGCTGGTGAGTCAACCTGTATCTGTGGCCTCTTGCCCATTGCTGGGCAGCTTAGAGGAGAGTCCTGGTTCCCTGTGGACTCTCCAAGGAGGTAGTTGGAGGCAGTGATGTGCCTCTTGACTTGCTGGGCACCGAGGATGTGACATGGTATAGAAACAACAAAAGCAGCAAAGAGTGGATGATGCAGACATGCCCCTCCTGCTGCACCCTTCACACTGCCACCTTTTCCCACCCTTTCTCTGCTTAGGGGTCTCTGGGACCACTGATGCATTAGGGAGCATCAATTTCCCAGTGTGACTACAGCTCCCAGCAGCCTCTTTCCTTCAGCTTTGAGTAGTTAACTGGGTGTAAGATGATGTTGAAACAAATGGATTTTCAGCATATTTTGGCATTTGAAGGCTGAATGCACACTTGTAGTTGCTTTGGATATTTGGCCAATAGGAAGCTGCATTTCTACATTGCATTCAGGACTGATTTTTCCTTTTTTTCCTCTTCCTTTCTTTGTTGTCCTTCTCCCTCATTTTTCAGCTCAACATATTCCTAAAAACAAAATCTGGTGCTCAGGAACATCATGCAAACTTACAATAAGCCTCTGATGTTGTGGAATCCCGAACCGATGAGTAGATTATATCAATCCATAAATATAATTTTATTTCATCTGTGACTAAATTTGTTAATATTGCTCCTTTATCTCCAGAGTTTTAGGATACTGTTTGGGAGAGAGAAGGGCTTAGTTGTACTGAGCCTGAGCTGGGTGCCAGCACCAGCAGCCTGGGTATGTGCCACTACTGATCACTTCTGGTATGGTGGAAGCATCCGCAGATATGAAGGCTCAGCTTGTTGGTTACTGTACAGAATCCAAGACCTTACCCTTAGAGTTTACCAATTCTGCCATGCCTCTTTTTACAGTAAATTTAAAAGATTTCTGTGCAGTATATTATTGACTTCATCCTCAGGAAAGGTGTACAGTTGGAAAAAAAAAAAAGTCATTGTGAAAAAGCACCACCTCAACCTTACCCTGATGCCAAATTTTGAAGTGAAAAATTTCCAGCCCCACTCCCAGTCTCTTGTGCTGGGTTAAATCAATCATGTGCTTATATACCTTTTGGGTTTGTCTTCTTATGCACTAGCTTCCATCTGCAGCGTTAAAACGTTTCACCTGTTCCAAATCAGCCAGATATAATTGAGGAAACCATAGCCAAAAATGCGTGCCAAGACCTGTCTGCAGCCACAGATTCACCCAGCCGCTGCCTGTAGCAGCAGAGCAGATACGCACTGCTGGCTTTATAGGCAAATCTGTTCACATAGATTCAGGGGAACTCAAAAATCAGATTCTGGTCGGGGCTGTCACCGCTGTAGCTCAGTGTGGATAGTCAGCAGCTCCTAAACCAGCAGATTTCTGCCCTGCTTGTAGCCTTCAGCTAAGGAAGCATATGGAGCCTGATGATAATAAGTCTCCAGGCCATGCAGGATGCTCTAGCTGGCAGCCAGAAATGAGAGGAGTTGGAGGTATACTTTTCACAGATTTAACCAAGAACAGTGACACTATTTGCAACCAAGGGGCACAGCCAAAAATTATTTGCTGGAGTGCCAATGCATGTTCCCTCGTGGGTAATTGGAAAATGAGAACAACCTGTCAAAGATTAGTGCAATTTCTAAAGCAAGCACAAGACAGTCTGATTTTGTTTATGAAAAAGGGACATCTAATTAAAACTCAGATTTGGGTTTCAAAGTCAGTTAGTTAGAGCTTTTGACTTGTATGTACACAGTCATAATCAGCACAGGGTTACAAAGCACAGCTAAACTCCAGTCAAGGTGGGTTAACCCTGGAAGAGCTGAGCACAGCAACTCCCAGGCTTATGTCTATCTCCCCCTACTATCAACACCAGCTTTACAGAAAGCAGCTGCTAATGCTCATAGGTTTGAGGGCTACGGTAAAAACGGTTTTCATTACCATGTTTATTTTATGAGATACATAGTATATTCTGATGAGGGCTTCTGGTAGTAAATCTTAAGGTTTTGGCTTGGCTTGTTTCTTCATGTGCTGTGATAAGACTCGGGGAGAAAGGCGTGTTTCTGGACCTCGTGGAGGGATGGGGACTGAGGAGACAATGAGGGCAGGGGGACAGAGCAGGGGTTGGCCCTTAGCAGCATTTGCAACCCAAATCTGACCCTTCCCAGAGATGTTAACAGGGATTTACAACCATAACCCCATGTCAGAAATGGAGTTGTGTGGTTAGAAGCCAAGGGAAAATGCAATCCTGCCCTGGCAAACCCACTGTCATCTGCTGCTGAGCGTTGCATGTGTCTGCAGGCAGCACGAGCTTGCTGCATCAGGCAGCATTGCCATCACATTGATTTCAGTGGCTGAATCGCTTCCCCACATCACTTACCACAGTGGACCAGCAGTGAAGGATCATGATTTTATGCCCCAGAGAATGAAAACACATTTTTGTGATATCTGATACTCTTCTGTGCATTTAGAATGACGTCCAGTGAAGGGTGAGTGTCCCTTGTGTATCTGAAGGAGAACACCCCCATTCACTGATGGTATAAATTTTTTTTACCTGGTGCCTGTCAGCACATGGCTACTATGTCTGCTCACAGATGCCCCTTTACTAAGTCACTTTTTCTGTTTTCTTCACAAAACCTTGTGGAAAGAAAGGGATGATGGCACCATGGTCAACATCTCCCTCATCCTCGATGTGTTTCTCAGCAGAGCGATTGCAGCAATCTTCCCGTCTAGTCTGATCCTACCAGGCTCCCAGAATTTTGAGGGGAAAAAAGCTTTTTCTGCAGATCACTTTGGCTTCATTGGCATTTTGGTACAGAGTGGCTCACAAACCTTCAGCAAAGGGAGGTGTTGGGGGTGCCAAGTGGGTGCTGCCTCGCACCAGCAATAGGGGAGTAACTAAATCGTATGACATGCTTAAAAAATGTTGTGAACAGAAATTGTGGTGACCCTAGCTTGGCATGGGGACCTAGAAATATGTCACATTTCCATTGAAATGGGAGACCCCATTAAAAAAAGAAAAATAGCAGAGGTATCTGCTTTCCCTGTCTAAACCTCAGGTTCCTCCTTATCTTTATGTACGGTCCAAAAACCTTAATGTGATTTAAATGCAGAGGACTGCCCTGGGAAGTAGTTTGTAAGCGAATTAAAGCCTTCCCTCACAGCGACAGCCCTGGGAGGGCAGCACTGCGGAAACTCCTGGAAGGGTTGTAGCTTGTAGATGCAGGATGGCTAATCCCCATCACGAGAGGTGCCTGGGGCTTTGGCTGGAGTGGACCACATTGTCTCTGTCTGCAAAGAGGGCGAAATGTTAGAGGGGAAGAGCTGAATAGAAACTTCTGGCTCTCATCTTTATTTATTTTATTGTCATTATTAAAGGCACCCAAGGCAGCATGATGTAACTCTGCCTCCTCAAGAGCTGGGAATGTCATGCCCTCCACATAGTGCCCTTTGAATCACGTCAAAGTCCAGTGCAAAGCAGTGCAAGATTCCACCTTTGCAGGACAGGTGACCTCCACAAATTTTGCAGTGTGACAGGAGGAAAACAATTTTGCTTTTACTGCATGTTCTACTTCTGTCATGGCATTTGTGCACAAGCTGTGATGCCTTCAACTTGCCAAAGGGAGTTTGCTCTGCCTCTTCCAGAGCAGCCATCACCCCCACCTCAGCCAGCTTCTCTCTGGGAGGGGAATGGATGGCTCAGTCCCCCCATCTGCAGATGGGTGGGAGATGCCTCCACCAGCATCCCCGTGATGTGCTGAGACAGCACTGAAGGTAGGCTGCTCTCCGCAAAGCTAAACCTATCGTCTCGATGAAACATCTCCTCCTGCCAAAGCCAGCCCAGGCACCTTGAATCTATGTGCTTGTCACCAGAGCTTTTGCACATAACAATACGATGCATTGCAACTGCGTTATAAGAATCATAAAAAATCCTGGCACGCATAACACATTCACTTCATATAAATATTTCCAAAAAATGCAGTGATTGAAGACTCAAATCATATTGTAGTGCAGTCTTGTTTATTCCATAACATTATTTTTATTGCAGGACGACTTATACATAACCTTGAATTTCAAGTTTGGTAGAACAGACAAAGTATTTGTTTAGAGGGCAGGACGATTAAAACCATTTTTTTCCCTGTTTGAATTGGATAAAATTGTAATATATCCTTTACGTCACAGTAGCACCCTAGTGGTTATCATATTGCATTAGTTACATGAGTTTTCAGTGAACATTATACAGTATATACTACTTTCAGTAAATAGACCAGTCATGCTTATAGTTACATGGAAAACTCCAGGAAATTTGTGATGACATTCCCTGCAGGTTAGTAATTCTACCCATTATTTATATTGGTTTGATTTGAGCTTTAAAATAATCTGGTGAAACTAGATAAGGCTCCACATTCTGCAAAAACTTTATTTCACACAACTCTAGAAATACCTTAGGCTACGTATTTGGGATTTACCAAATTCTACTGTCAAGAAATTTCTTCTTAGACACAATAGATAGAAAAAAATCCCCAAAAGCTCTTTGAGTAACAGAATTGCTGATTTTTAACATATTTGTGCATCATTAAACATAACATGACCTTAAGTTTAGAGCAAAATTTGTTTTCCAAGCGGGTTGGATGGCACGGTTCCTTTCTGATACCAAATCATTACTAATCCCGCACTGTGTGCTCTCTGCATCACCATCATAACATACAGCAACATTTGTGCTGCAGCCCATCTTTAGCAAGCGATCACCTGCCCCAAGCAACCATTACAAATGGTATTAAATAACCACTTCTCCAGCATGACCAGAGACCACCCAGCATTTGGGTAGCAACTTCTCGGCTTCAGATTTTATTGCCCAGGCGGTGTTTGCACACAGTTCCCTGTGCTCCCAGGGGACCCACCTGCCTGCACCCACGGGTATCAGCCAAAATCTGCCCAGGTCAGAGTTTGTGCACAGGATGCGGGCACTTTCCATTATTCAACATATTCACCAGAGATTTTACACGAGGCAACAGTTAAATAACACTGTGCACTTAACACATGTCTGAGCATGTCCATCCTGATTTTGCAGAGCTCTTAAGTGTCTGCTTAAATTGATGCATATGCTTAAGCTTATCCCTGTAGAGTCAAGCATGAAAAGTATGTATTTAACCTTAAACATATGCTTAAATGCTTTGCTGAATGGAGACCATAAGTTGTAATCCAGTGATCATTTAAACCAATATCACATTATTTTGATGGCTGCTGTGTGTATCCACTCATCGTATGAGTACTCTAGATAGATGAAAAAAAGGAGCAGATGTAGCAGTGTTTTGCTGACATGGAGCCCTTCGTATGCAAAACTCTTTTAATTTAAAGTATTCTCTTCAAGCCTTTTTTCCATGGACGGGCAATATCAACAATTTATTTTCTATAGTGGTAATATCTTAGTTTTTTTTTTTTTTTCAGTTTTTCTGGTCTGTCTTACTCTGCGTGGCCTCTGCATTCCTATATGCAGCATCTGAGCTCCTGCTCAGCTCTTTTTATTAAAAAACCTGTCTCACCGTGGAAGAAACTATTTGTTAGTCCTGCAGATATCTCATGGTGTGTGGTTTACTGACAACTCTAGCTGCAGAAGGTGACTGGAAAAAAAGAAAACCCTGATGTCCACCTCTGCCTCTGTGCAAAGTCAAGCTCTTCTGCCTGCCTGGGGGCTGCAGCAGACATGTGTGGGGATTTCAGGTTACCAGGGCAGTTCTTGAGTCTTACTTTTTGTGACCTGTGGATTTTTTTGACAGATACATGTAGCTTTTTCTCCCTGATGGTTGCCTTTGTGCCCCCCATCCCTGCTGCCATGCCCCCTTAGCCCTGCCAGCAGTCCTGATCCTGGGGACTGGTCCTGCACGCCGAGTACCTCTGCATCTCTCTGACAGTCCCCTGTGCAGCCTTGGGCAGCCGTGGACCCCCTGCACATGGGTCTCCTCAGCACCAGCACAAGGACATAAGAAAAAGGCTCAACTCATGTCCAGCTAAAAACATTTATTCTATATCTTGGGTAACAGCAGTAACAGATGCCAAGGAAAATGACTTAGGGATTAGGTGAGGATAGAGCAACCTTTCTTTTTAGATATTATTTTGGTTTCCAGTGATGCAAGACAGAGGGGATATCTTTCATTTCAACCCTGGGTACACTTTGTGGCTGTTAACTTGTCTAATTGTGCTTCTCTACTGATACAGGCCAGGTTGGATGGGGTTTTGGGCAACCTGGTCTAGTGGAAGGTGTCCCTGCCCATGCCAGGGGAGTTGGAACTAGATGATCTTTCAGGTCCCTTCCAACCCAAACCATTCTATGATTTCTCCCGAAACTTCACGTTGTGCCCTACTGTACCCCATAGCTGCAATTGTTAATCTTGACATATCTGCTGCGAGCGGTGCCAGGTCCGTCGCTGTGCTGGAGCAGTGAGCAGCCCACCAGCGACCAGGGCAGTGGCACATAGCCCCTTCTTCTAAACCTCCTCTCATCTACCACATAGAGGGTAAAGCAGCCCCAAGGGACCTTGGTCTTCTAAAATAAAGAATAAAGTTACTTATGGACGTGCCACTTTCTCAAGCTTTAGGACTTGCAGGTGAAAGGAAGCTAAAGGTTATTGTTTGTTTATTGAACTGATTGATCAATACTTGGCTACCAACACCCTGTGATTCACTGAACTTGGCTGAAACAGCTAGACTATAAAAATAAAGGAATATTTGGCTTTTTTTCCCCCCCCTCTGTAATTGTCACCAACATCTGAGTCCCTAACTGAGGGAGGTTGGCAAAATTTCCCTGATTCATGCAAAACAGCCAGAGGGAGATCACATTTGTGTGTATTTGTAATTTAAATTTAAAATAATATTTATCCAGCAATTTATAACTTATATGTTAAGGCTCTAGAAAACAGGACAAGAACGTACAGGTCTGTATAAGTAGAAGCTCCTGTTAATTTTGCAAGCCTCTCGGGCTCTTTCCTCTGCTAGAACATGAAGGGAGATAAACCACTTTTTGTTTAGTTTGACAGTCATTTGCTCCCAGACTTGGAAGCTGTATGACAGCTTTTGGTCTGAAGTGGCTTTTTGTGGCTGCGTTATAAACCCTTTAAAAAGGTTTTGTAATGGAAATGTTGACAAACAGCATGAAAAGTGGCACTAAATAAGCAGTGTTACAATATTTGCAATTTTCTAGGAAGTTTATAGATAGCAGGTAGTGAGTTAGTCTGGCTGGAAATAGACTTTTAATAATTCCAGTTCTCCTATCTCTTTGGTCTATGTGTATAATTTCAAGTTCAAAGGTAGGAGCAGGAGCTGTGGTCCTGCCCTGGCGTGGGGCTGGCTCAGTCCCCAGCCTGGTGCAGTTGCTGCTGGGGTTGCTCTGAGACCCACCACCACTCTGGCTCACACCCCTCACCTATAAAATCAGGTTAACATTTCTATGTCTCTCACCGGGTTACGATAAAGCTGAAGAGGGCTACCATAGAATTCTATCCCTTTACACTAGATATCTAACACTTTCTGATGATGTTGTTTAATATATTGTTCTCTTTCATGAAGTTTCTTTTTCAAGAAGCATCTTCATGGTCTTTATTTTCCTTAATTCAATGCTCTCTTTTATATTGGATATATTTTTAGCAAGTGAGATACCCGTTAATTATTTTGTGTATGGATTACCACTGAGAATAACACTTTATAAACCAAGAAGAGTCTCTGGGTGAGTAATGGGGCTAATCTATATACGTTTAACTAAATATTTAGAGGGGAGGATACTGGGTTGTACAGTATGACACTGCTGGTTAGGACATGCTCAGCGGAATGCTTTTGCTCCTACTAAAATCAATATCAGGTCTCAAAGGTTTCAGTGGGAAGAGACATGAATTTTTAAAATGCTCCATTAAGAGCCCAATCCTGCCATGCTTGCTCATATGAGAAATCCCATTGATATCAGGGAGTCTATTTGCCTGATTAAGAACTAATTCTGTGAATAAGGATTTGCAGGAAATGGCCTTATCTCTTCTGCATACCACAGATCCTGCTCTCTAAAAGTGTTTGCTGTAAGTGCTTATCGTTTATGTAAGTGCCCTTCAATGGACATTTATATAATGGGGTAAATATTTAAAAAGTTGTGCAGCGCTTTAGCTATGCAGGGCTAAAGGACATGAATGCTGCTGGCTGGAGCGTCAGGCACCTTTTCTCCAGGTGCCAGGAGTTATAAAAGGGAAACCGTGTGACTGCAGCAAGGTTTGGGAAACACAGGGCTGTGCAAGAGGGATCTAGATATTAGCATTTTTAAAGTGGTGTTCATTAGGGCCTAAAATACACCTCTGCTGAAAATGTGAGTAAAACCAGATCAGAAATACTGTAATGCTTAATAATAAAAGGTTTGTTGTAACTTTGCTTTCTGGTGAGCTGTCAAGTGAAACTTCAGCCTTATAAATAAGGGCATTTCAAAAGGAAATCAAGAGGGTAAAATGTTTTGAGGAGTTGGTGAAATCCTGAATAACACATCTTTCCCCAGAATAGAGATGTGCCATTATTTATGAACGTTACTGGAAAAACACGTGCAGTGACTAAGAGTTGTTTGATTTTTTTTTTTTTAAATTTGAATAAACTCTTTTGCATTGTTAGTCAGCAGCAGAAACTACAGTTAACAAATTAATGAAAACCAAGTGATGCCTTTGAAGAATATTTAAATGAACCTTAACCGCTGCCTACGGCGACTTGCTCAAAGTGAACTAAAAAAAAATAAATAAAATAAAATTAAGGTGAACTAGCCACTGTTACTAAGAGTCAATTGACAGAAGGCACGGGTCATTAATTTTGTGTCCTTTGTTTTGTCAGTTTGTTTTCGTGAGGCCTGGTAGAGAAAGTAAAACCAGTCAAGCTGAAAATTGTCTGCTCTGTAGCTTATTTCCCCTCCCAGCATGCCCTGACCCAGGGGAGCGGGCTGCGGGGCCACGGCCCTCCCACCTCTCCACACACTCCTGGGCCCTCACCCCCCACTGCAGACAGAGGTTTGTTAGCGGAATGGTTAATACTGCCCCAGCTCAGCTTTAATCGTGCGCAGGTTGCGTACGTCGGGAGGAACAAAATGTCTTCCCGTGTGCAATAACTTTAGTGAGGGGAAAGAGATCCCGTGGTGCTTTTAGCTTTAACATAAACTCTTAGATAAAGTCAGAGTCACTGAAGGGAAAAAGAAATATATTATTCATTTTCAAACATCCTCACAATTATTCCTTTGCCTTTTTCACCTCCACCTGTGCACCCTTCCCCTCACCTCCCCAGGGTGCCAGCGTGCAGCCAGGGTGCTGCAGGGAGAGGACCCCAGTGCCTGGCCCCTGTGACCCAGCCTCTGGGTGGGATCGCTTCTGTCACCAACCATGCAACCCCCGTGAGGCTGAACTCTTCCATATTTACCCAAATCCTGAGTATCTTCACTGAATAATCACAGCTACTCCGGTTTTATATAGGTAGGAGTGTTTTAGTCCTCTGACTGTGGTGGGATTAGAGGTCCTACAGCTGGCACAGTCGTGTCCCTGCGTGGCCCGTGCGCAGAGGGACACATTCCTCTGCAGGTAGTTTTCTCCTTAAAACACAAGGACACTTGGTGGGATTCAAAGAAAGCAAATATTGCACATTTGCAACCAAATCCCATAAAATTAGCAACAAACCAATTTTTCTTTCTGTACCAGAGATACAGTAGGTGATAGGTAGTCATCAGATACATACAGATGCTTGTTGTTTTACTTTTCCACACCAAGTGCACCCATGTGAGACCCGGCAGCCCTCCAACGTGACCAGTCATTTCTGTGGCCTCTGAGCTGAACCCGTGTAAACTCTCCCCAAGATTTAAAAGACAAATGTGAACCCTTGGTACATCATTATACCAAATTAACTTGTTCCTCCGTGCCTGTAAGGTTTAGGTGAATAATTGAATTCCTCTTCTTTTTTGGTTTGAAACAATCTTTTTCATCATTAGGCTGGTTGCCAGAAGTGGGTGTTTGTGGCTGGGTGTTATTGCTAGGGCTGAGGTCCAGTGTGCTCATAAACAGAGAAGTGACATAATGTCTTTGGTATAATGAGACAGCTTAATGCAAAGCACTGCAGGAATTAGGGGACACGCTTCAAGAATGGAAATAAAGCGTATGGAAAATGTGTGTTTAGTGCTCTGTCAAAAAGACACTAGAAAAAACCCTCCTATTTGATTAAACGCTCTTGGAATGTAGTTGTATTACGAAAAATGATTACTTTAGCTCCATTATCTTAACGTTCATTGGAAATAAATTGCAATTAATTGAGTAGCCTTTAAGCCAACAGTTAAAATTGATTTTGACACGTGCCAAAACCTCACAGTTTTGGCATTATCATCTAGATGCTGGATGTTGGTGGCAATGTGCTAAAAAGGTTTTTCTTCCTGTAGAGAGATCACTAACCTTTTTTTGTTGTAAAATTTAGTATTGATGTTGCTTAATATTTGTTTTTAAGAGACCAAAACAGTTTGCTGAATCACTTTCATGGTTCATTAAAGCAAAAGCTGCTGCTTCTGTTCTGACTGCCTAGATAACATTTTCAGATAAACACAATTTCCTGTAGTTTGTGCTTTTTTTGTGGTTTTTTGTTTTGTTTTCTCCTAGGTCAAGCCCAGAACCTTTACCTTATGAAACAGATTACTCTTTCAAAATATTGTATGTTAAGTGTGTGTTGTTGCTTGTTATCTATAAATCAGATGCAGAGTCTTAATGCCCAAGAATGTTCCGTTAACTCTAAAGAGAAACGTTCACTTTTATATAGGAAAAAAGTCTTGGCAGACAAGTTGGAAGTACCAGATGGAATAGGTTGTGCCACACGGATTATAAGATTTCCCCCCCTCCTCCCTTCTTATTGATGTCTTAAATTGAACATGTTCCATCTGTCTGCTCTCAATAATGAATAGTTACTTTTTTTTTTATTGTAAAGGTAACAAATTCCATATAGAATAAATTAATTCAAGCATGTAATGAAATGTGCTAGGAGTGTGTGCGTGTGTTGGAATTATGTGTAGAAATCTAATATAGTTTGTGAACTGCGGCAGGTAAGACTGGTGGCAGAATTGACAGCTACTCAGGGAAGGGCAGCTAAAAATTGCTATTAAAAATGGTGCTAGGAGAAGTTTGCAGAAAGAACCTCAGGATCTCATAGAAAGAGAAGTTTAGTTATGCCACAAGTGTTTGTTCTCTTTAATAGCCCTTGGATGTAGGGCTTTCAGTCATGTCAGGTCCCCTTCCAGCATGAAGGGGCTGTAAGTAGGTAGAAATGTGATTTTTACCCATATCAAGGCCTCTTCAAGCTGCTGGAAGGAAACGGACCGTAATGTCCATTAGGCTCCAGTTCCCTTTGCATCTTCTGAAGAGGATGAACATTGTGCTGTTAGACCAAAAGCAGTTTTAATTTCTTCTCACTGGAATAAGTCCAAAGGATATAAACTTAAAGCAAACTCGAGTGCTTCGTACACTGAAGCAAAACCGATGTAACCTTTTAATGCAGCGATGAGCTGTTGGGTTTCGGAGACTGATATGTTTGGTTTGAGATAATTCCCTGCTCCGGCTCGAGTACATTTTACTTTCTCTTCTTTACTCTGTAGTGGCTTCAGATAAAGGCCCTGTGCCTTTTTTGCACATGTTGCTATAAACAGAGAATTAAATGCAGAGCTTTAAATGCTAAAACAGGCACATTTTGCTGTTAAAAGTTGATTTTATTTTCATATGAACACACAAATATATGTATTTTTGTTCTTGTATCAATGAATTTTAAAAGTCTGGCTCTTTAAACTTTTGAGAACAGTTGGTTTTGATTTTGGATGTAATAATCTTTTCTTTCTGTGACAAGGGTTTTTATCTGGAATTGGAAATTACTCTTTCTTTACTTACAGATAATTGATGCAGACCGAACTTGTTAAAGTCAAAACAAACAACTCAGTTCTTTATTACATGCTTATGTGCTTAGTCACTGACTTTATATTAGATTCTGCAAATAGTACAATTTATGCAGTGACATGTCGGAGACTTAACGTTGTAATTTTCCTGTTTCTAATGGAGAATTAAGAACCTAGAGAAGCTCGGAGGTTCACATGCGCAGAATCCCTACTGCTTGGGTGCAGAGGTCTCACAAAAATTTAGTAAGTGAGAAGGAGAACAAAGATCCTTAGTTGGGGAAAAAAAATTGGATAGCCTGTGGCTGAGAAGCTGATTGGGACAGGTAGGCACAGTGGGGCGCGGGATAATGAGGCACATGGCAAATGTGATGCACAGATGTGAAGCCAACTGTAGCTTTGGTTCCAGGAGCCGCGCATGCCACAGCGCTGCGCCTCGGGGCTATGTCTACACCAGAACATTTGGAGCAGTAAACGACGGGCAACATTAGGTTCAAATTAATCCATTACTCCAGAGCTGTGAAATGTTGGTTGCTTGTTGCGGAATTACATTGCCTCTGGGTGAAATGTTTTAGGGAGATTTTAATGCATGCTCATGGCTCGCAGAGCAGATTAAGAGGAGAAAGGGAAATTAGAAGGGTTAGGAGGGCTGTTGAGGTGCACATTTCTGGTTAAAGTATATGAAAAGAGTATTACATATTTCGCAAACAGGCCTGCTCTCCTGTTGGCCACCTGCTGGGACTGAAATATCCTACACTGTAATGAAGGCAGGTTTGCAGAAGCCTTGTAAATAGTTTAGAAGGCAGATAGAGGCGACATTGGCCTTTCCGGAAAATTTGGGAACATTTCTTCTATCCCACTCCCATCTTGCTAAAGCCCCAACCAAGACAAAGCCAAACTTTGACTCTCAGCTATTTACCGCTTCAATTTTGACCACACCACTAAATGACAGGTAGTCTCCTAAAGTTTCACAACACGTTATTAGGATTAAGTAATCAGATCCAAGCCGTTTTCCCCTGGTACCTAAGTGGTCCTGGCAGGCCCCTTTAAACAGATCCACAGTCCAAACGGACGAGTATTCCAAGCTGTAGTGTAAGATATTCTAAATCCTCGTCAATTAAATAAACTTTATTCGATCGGCACAAACTGTTTGGAACTATCTATAAAGAATATATTTCTTTTACTATATTGTTGCTTTTCTTATAAAAACACTTAATTGAAATGCCTAAGAGCTGCCCAGCACAAAAGTCAATAAAAAGCCTAGAATAGAGTTTATAGGGGTTGTCTATGTACATAATTAAATCCTTCAGGCACTTTAAAACTCTGCAAAATAAATGGTTATGCAAGAATGGCCTGCTGAGAGAAGAAATGCTTGTATCAGCTTTAAGCAGCTGCTCTCTGCTCAGTGTTTCTGGGCTGGAATGAGAAAGCTATTAGAAGAGGGGACGACTGCAAGCCCCATACAAATCATCTTTGTTACTGACACTTTGGGGAGTGCTTTACGGTGGCTGTCAAGCCCAATACAGAACTGCAAAAGTCAACTGGCGTTATTTAAAAAGGAGATGGTAGTGCAAACCCAACATCTATGCCCAAATAATGTTAGGGGCCAGGATGGGAGGGAGTTGAGCCGGGTAGGAGTTAATGCCGGCTGCAGCAAGGCACTGCCAGGCAAGCGTGCGGCTCAGTCCTGGGTCTGATGGAATAACAGAGGTTAATTGCTTGCAATGGTCTATTGCTGTAATAGGAGTAAAAGGGGAGGACTGTACTTAGATTTGATTTCACTGTTCTTTAGGGAATACAGATCGAGGGGGTGGGATTGTTATTAGGGGCAAAGGAAGTAGTGCTAAAAAAAGAAGAGTTTAATGAATGTAACCAATAGAAAAATTGTAGGTTTGTTTCTCCCTCTGGCCCTCAAAGTTATGATAAATGATAGCACAAGGAAAAGATAACCTACCATGAGAGTAGGATCACCAAGGCCAAATACTAAAACTCCCAGCTGACTGCCCCATACACTGCAGCCTCTGTTCGTGTTTATTTTTTCTGCTCACTCTTGGTTTCGTCAATCAGTATGATAGACGATAACTCCTGACTAGAGCAGCCTGTGTCCTGCTCTCTCACGGTGGGTAGCATGTTGTGGTTGGCGCCGTGCAGTCGGAGGATCACCCGCATCAGAAGCATCAGGGGATGAGGTAGGGAGCAGTCTTCCAGCAGCCCAGCTCCTGGGAGAATAGCAGGCAGCGGTGTTATCAGCACGCAGCCGCGCTGCCAAGAAAATGACCACACATTAGTAGCTTTGTTTGGGTAGAGTCTAGGGGGGATGTCGCTCGCAAAAAATTGAGACGCTCTCTTTCTGTTAAATCATCCTGGTTGCGAGTGTTAAAAGATAGCTTGTTCAAAAAGAAACCATACGCGGCTTGCCCAAGGCGAGGCCGCGACAAGGCTGCAAGCAGCTAGGAATTTGTAATGCTTTATGTCTTGAGAGGCAGACACACACCCGTCTGTCTCGAGACAGCAACAGGTTTGCCCCTTGCTTCTGTGTGGGACTGTCTTCTGCCATGCCCGAGGGCAACCTTGCCTTTCCCAAAGCCTTGCCTTGCTTCGCTTTTGCCTCTGCCTTGCCTTTCCTCCTGCCTTTCCAGAAAATCTGTAAAAGAGAAAACAGCCTTTTGCTGCCCACTGAC
Source organism: Athene noctua (assembly GCF_965140245.1). Classification (NCBI taxonomy): domain Eukaryota; kingdom Metazoa; phylum Chordata; class Aves; order Strigiformes; family Strigidae; genus Athene; species Athene noctua. The sequence continues at coordinate 25,014,597 of NC_134044.1, forward strand.
ATGTGAAGGGCTGCTTATTAGGCCAACAGCTCATCAGATGGATGGAATTTCCTGCGTGCTATCCGAAAATCACTAACGTTGCTTATCTCCTCTCTCAGCACTGATATTCTCTGTGCACATTGTTGTTGAAAGTTTTGCTCCTATTTCACTAATTAAGGAAAAGAGAAAGTGTGTTTACTGTTGCTGAAACCTCAGCTTTTTAGGGGGTTTTGGTAGGGCCTCTGGGGCCATTTTATTTTTGAGCCGAGCACCCCCTGCCTCCCCCAGTGAAGGAAGTAGCCAATGTGAAATTCTTTTGATATCTTGTGATGTAGCAGTGGTCAAACATTTCCTGTTCAACATTTTTTCCAATGTATTTGTGGTTCTTTTCCCAGGAACAAATGTTTCAGGATTTCGGTGGACTGGGCTTTACCAGACACTTCAGGCAGAGCTGATAAACGCATCCACCTTGGAGCAGGGCAGCCGATGCGACCACAGTTACTCAGAGCATCCAAATGGGCTTTTTAGGAAATAACTCCATTTGTGCTTTCCCACTCGGTGTAAATTTCTTAAATGAAACACATCTTTCCTCATTCTCACTGGTCTCTCCCTAATAACTGCTGCTCTGTGTTGAGGTGAAATTTAACACTAGAATATTAGTTTTATTCCAGCTAATTATGTTACTGCTCATGAACCCTTGGATTTAGGGTTGGTCTGTTTCTAGTTATCCTGCCAAGTTTTTTACTTGACGGAGGGGGTCTGTTTCATACTACTTGGCCTCCCAACCTTTGTAACCCCTGGTTTCCTCTCTTTTCTGAATCACAAGTTTATGTTCTCCCCTTCTGTGAAAAGATTGAAAGCTTGCTCAAGTACAAACTGACCAAAAAGCAGTAGTAATTTTTAGTAGATCTTTTCTTAGCAAAACATTTTTGCTGAAAAATAAGGTAAATGCAGTTGTGACTGCTGATAGAAAGGAATCCAACTATTAATAAAAAGCAGAGGGGTTTTGCAACAGGGCTTCCACTGTTACAATGGAGACGTTTTCTATTACTTTATTTAGTGCAACACCTGTGGCTGCTCACGTTGCTCGTGGCTGAAATAGTCCAGGTCTACACAGAAAAAAAAAAAAACAACCAACAAACCCTGCAGTTTCATTAACTTATTTGTACTTTATGTCAGTGCTGTAGTGAGGACTAGGCTTGTTGAGACAGAGGGCCAGGAGCAGAGCCAGCATGCATTGGATGGAACCTGGCAAACAGGGAGCCTGTGTGGGACAGCTTGGAGGATGCATAGATGACCTCAAATCCCATGTGCCATGACCTACCAGCCATGAGTGGGGTCTGTGTGCGTGCGTGCCCACCCTGAGCATCAGCACTGGTCCCCACACTGTGGATGCTTCACTGCAGATGCACACCCAAGCCCAGGACCTTGCTGTCTCCTGGCATGGCTCTGCTTATAGCTGGAGCTCTAATCAGAGGGGAAAGTGGAGTTAAAGGAGCAGCAGATGATAGAAAACTGTTAGGTATCTCTGTACTCAGATTGTCCCAGGAAATAACCTTGAATGATTAAACTTACCTAGTTGTATCAGGTTCTCTTCCTGCTTGCTATAAAAGAGCTGCTCAGTGTTTTCAAAGTCAGATATTGCTGCTTAAATTGAATCAAGAATACGTTGTCTGAGTTTTGGCCGATTCCTTCATGTCCAGACCACCGGCCCACTCCTGCCACCATTCATGCCTCAGGAAGTCATCTGCCTTCCTTTGGTGATAGCCATGCAATTAGCGTCCATCTCCCTCCTAAGGACAGCCACATTACCTCGAATGGGTGTAAGAAAATGGATGTATTTGCTAAATCTCATGGTTACTTTCCACCAGGCAACATTCCCATTAGGTTTTAGTCACTGGCTTCCCAATATTCATCCAGACTGTGTCTTTGTGTACTGTGTCTAAAAGCTGCAACTATCCTTTCCACATGAAATACTGTTGCAGAGGATCTGGATGCAACATCTTCATAGTTGGGCTGCAAGAGGTGTATGGGAATGTTTATGCAACAAGAACTAATTCTTTCTTTTAAATACTAGGAGCAAGAGGAATTCAGATGTGTATTATAGCTGTTAGATTCTAATTGCTCTGAGCATAGGAGAATCAGGCAAAGGTGCTTTATTTGGTTTTGGATGAAAGTGGATTTTGAGCATATTCAGGAAGTTTTAAAAAGGCAAACAGGACTCAGGTGCTTGCAGGCTTTCAATGGGCCTCCTTGGACTCTCCTCTTGGTTTCCATAAAAGTTAGCTCCTGAGATTTATCTTGGAAATAGAACGACGTGTCTAACAAAATAATTTGTTTTCTGCTTGATAAATATATAGACAGTAAAACACTGCTAAGCTGTTCATTGAAAATAGGGGCAGGAAGCAGGATTCCAGTCTTTTGACACTGCAGTGAAAGAGCTTCTGAATCCAAAGCGTGGGAAAAAGTTACTTCAGCTCTTTATTGCTCTGTTTCTGTAGGCAAGATGATTTTTAGCAAACAGGTTTAATCACAACAAAACAATATAGACTTACTTGGGCTAAATTAAAACATGTTTAAAAACTATATATATCCAGCACTTAAACTCAATTAATTGTATTGACCAACATAATTCAGCGATATGCACTTCTTTTAGCTCATATTTCAATATGAGTTTTATTGGCTTTTTATAGCCCTACTCAATTCAAACCAGAATGTGCTGGGGATTTCCCAGCTCTGGCTCCTCTGGGTCCAATTCTGGTTTTCTTCTTCAAGATCTGATTCTGCTCTCATTGTACTGAAGGACAAAACCTCCAGTAATGTCAGGAAGCCAATAGCCTTTACTCCCACCGAGACTGGTGGGAAGCAGTGCTGGGTAAGAATTACCAGGTTCTTCTGTTTTCTTAAACTGAACAATCCAGACTCCTTTGGCTACCTCTCATAGATGGTCTGTCCGAGTAACCCTATTGTGTGAACCTGTTCCAGTCTGAATTTTATTCGACATGGGTGACCCGATTGCGCATAGTGTCCCTGAGATCCCAGTAATGTGTTGTGTAATAGAGTGAATAATCTTTTGGCTTCACTCATCTGACTTACACTTTGGCCCTTATCAAGGTGTGCCTCATTGATACCATGTAGTCATCCCTAATCACCACTCAACAAGCCTGTCTCAGTCCTAAAGGGTGAAGGACGAGTTTGTAACAGATAACTCGCTGTTTGTATTATTAAATGTCAAACAATTTCTGCCCTTTTTGTATACACACCCTTACTTTCTGTGATACAGTCACTAATGAAAGCATTTAACAAGCACAGTGGGAAGATTGCCCTATAGAAAAGTCCATTAATAATCTTCCTTCCACCCACAGCACTCACCTTTTTCTTCCAATAACAACTTCTTGGCATTTCCAGACAAGCTGGAAGATAACTAAAAATCATGTAACAGAAGACCTGGAATAAATGCAAGTGTTGTATAGGCTTCAGCATCGATTTGCAGAGCCAGCTGTGCAGGAAGCTTATCCTGCAAGCTTTTATAAGTGAGAAAAGCCCCACTACATCTGACAATCTTCCTGAACAAACAAAAAAGCCTTGAAGTTTCCCTAAAGAGGCTAATGAGGAAGAGACTGCGTAGCTGGAAATGCAACATGTATAGTTTAAGACTTTGCAAAGAGATTTTATTACTCACACAAAAGCTGTTTCTCTGCAAGTGAGGAGCACTTCTCCTTTTGTACAAGACCTTTGTTCCATGTGACATGCAAAATTTCACCTTAAACTTTGAAATCTTTTACTATAACTGAAGAAGCACGAAGATTTGACCATCCTCTCTACCCGGTGGCTTTCTCTGCACAGTTTTTCTTCCCATGAATTTAAAATAGTTTGCTTCCAAAATGTAAAACCACAGTGAATTCAAGTAAAGTGACAGCATGCACTGGTTCATTACGTTATGTGTCAGAATAAATCAATTGTCCTCCAGCTCCTTTTTGTTAGAGATCTCCTCTGCAATGGCTTGGCAGATTGGCACTGCTTCTATCTCCCATGTCACCTTGCTTCCTACTCATGTACAATTACACTCTACATATGAGCCGCTTTTGCCACTTGCTCTGGTTTAGGTCTCTGCAAGACCAAAAAGAAGCTGCTTTTGCTTTCAAGGCATCAGCCATGAGTGTGTCCTTGAATCTCTTTTACAGCTTTCTTCTGATCTTTATCTTTCCCTCTGCCAAGAAGAGAAGGAGAGGAAAACACATAGTTTGGGGTTTTTCTCTGGGTTAGTAGTGTCACAAGGTGTGCATACAACATCCGCATTTTTCATCTGAGGATTGCTGAAAAGAATTGGAAGTGTGAGACAAAACAAATGACTAGACCATTAAAATATCTGCATGCGTTTAGGTTACTTATGTGTGAAGTATGTGCTTGAAGTTTCTCTGTAGACCTTACTCGTATGTAAAACTACCACTGACTATGAGATTTCACCTTTCCTATGACTTTGTACATGAAATTAATTTATTTTGCAAAAAGTTGTTAACTCCATTCGTCTGCAATTTTTGCCACTGTTTCTGCCATCCTATGTACAAACCCTGCTATGGAGTCCGTAAAGACTGACCTGTTCACAGCTGAGAACTTTATCTCACACAGCTGATTTACCATGAGTTTCCTTGTCATATGCTGTCACGCTGCATTGAAGGCTGAACATTGCTTTGCATTTGAAGCCTTTAGGATTAGCATTGACAAGACGGGGGAAAAGGCTCAAGGGAGGTTTGTTTGATTCCTCTCGTGGTGAGGATCCAATGCCTATGGCATTTTGGTAAATCATAATACTCCTTTTGGTAATTTTATTTGATAAGATCCTCCCAGGACTTTAGAGGTCATGATTAATTTGCACACATTTGTGGATGAGGATCTGCTAAACTGTATTTTTCATCCATAGCAAAGTTGGAGGCTGTGCGATCCCACATCCCTTTCCACTGCCACAGCACAACACACCAGTGTTGATGTATTGTTGTGGCAGAGTACAATGCCTTTCACACTGATTAGATGCCAGTCCTGGCTGGAACAAAGGGACATGTCCGTGGGGTGAAGTGGGATGCTGGGGCTGAGCTCCTGCTCCCCAGCCCTTTGGGCTTCATTCAGCAGCAGCGTCTCACGGCCACTTTGTTTATTTGTTCCGCAATTACGTGTATGAGCTTCCAGAATTTATGAGATCAGAGGTCAAGTGAAAGGTCACAGTTCACAGGTCAAGTGAGAGGCTAAAATTTGTGAAACCAAGGAAATGACAGGACAGTGCCAAGTGAAAGGTCAAAAGTCAAGTGAAAGGTTCAGTGTGGATGAAAGTGAGCAGCCTGCATGCCGGCTGGACCACACACCCATGTGGACCCATACCAACATCCTCAGCATGAAAATGTGGCTGAAATTTCATTCCTTGGCATAGACTTGGGACAGGAGATGGACTGAGCAGGCACCACTCAGATTAAGCTGCAGCGCTGGCTGTGATGGTGCAGTTTGAGGTTAATTGAGGTTGACTCAATCTTGGACACAGATAGGTATTGATGGAGGTGAATTCTGAGCTTTTCTCACAAAATTTCCATCAGGATAGGACAAGTCGGAGTCAGATCCTCTCCCCTTGCTAATAGTTCTAGTTTTATTTCTGTCGTATGAGTCAGTGTCAGTTCATCCTCCCCACCTCTTCTGCTGTATTAACATATAAAATCAGTCCTGTACACATGTACACATTGATCTAGTGATCAGTCAAGATGACTGTTCTGCATTTGAACACTGTTGCATCAGAGAACAATAACTTCCATTTGATTCTCATTTCAGCATGCTTTTCTAACAGCAGCTTGAGCCAGCAGGGCACACGCTCACTTCAGGATCCTGATTTGTCCCTTAGGGATCTGTAATTGTATGTGCAAAGCTTTCTTATGTGTTTTGTTTTGTTTTGTTTTTTTAAATAAGAAGCAGAACAGAATTCAATTCTGGTCAAGACATCAGTTCATCTAAACCAGCTACTTTTAGCCTTGCTGCCCTTTTGAGATGACTTTTGTCCTGTTTGAGTTTCAAAGAGACACAAATTTGTAGTATCCTCATGACCTGAAAGAAAGAAAAAATACAAGGAAAAATGTCACCCTTCCTTTCTTCAGTCATCTGTTTCTTCAGAAAGACTTAAAACAAAACGAGAGCATTTTTTTTAATGCAGGACATGAACTCTAACTAGTGGAACAAAGTTAGTATTGGCACACCTTGTAATGGTGTAAAAAGAACCATTACAATAATTAAGCTCCATATTTAAAAAAAAATGAGTGGCTTTCTTTCCCTTCCTAAACTGTTTTCTTTCTCTCATGATGAGCCATAGGCCCCAGTGACAAGACTCCCAGAATTCTTCTTCCAATTGCCTTCTGTGGAGTTGAGCCTCGAAGAAGGGGACTCATCTCCTGGTCAGAAAAAAGAGGAAAAAACAACTGTTAATTGGGACAGTAGGGGAACGCAAATCAGTACTTTAGTTCCTAGAATTGATAGTCCTCAAATACTTTACCTTGCCTATACCACTTGCATACTTTCTAGATTAAATCTCAACCTCCCAGTGTTTGTCCAACTTTCCAACCCACCTCAGGAAAGGTGGGACTTGAAGTGATTGTGTGCTCGATGAAAGAGATTAAGATCTTGATGCTGACCCATGTCTACTCACAGGCTTCCTAGAAAATTGACATTTATGCTGATTAAGAGCAATTGCGGAGGGGTTGGACTAGATAACCTTTAAAGATCCTTCCCAACCTGAACCATTGTATGATTCTATGCAAAAGAGGTTAAAAATTGTAGAAGACCATGTGTTGGTCTTTGAGACCAATCTAGCTCCACAGAAGGATTTAGGTGCTGCAGTGCTGAGGTTTTCAACATCTAATCATTAAACATCTGACTCCAACAATAGCTTTCCTGTGGCTGTGTATGAGTAACCTACTTCTTTGAGCAAAGTGGCCCACCTCCTCCAGACCCTCCTAGGTGCTCCAGGTTGGGGTTTTCAAAGAGAACATGCTATACCCATCTACATTCACCACCAGGGCTCACAATGACATGTATGACATTTCAAGTCCTTCTCTGCCTCACAATACAGAGGTATAGGACGAAATTAGTTTAAAACACCTTAATTATGTTAATTTCATGTTTCTTCCATGGGGAACACAGTCATCTGCTGGCCAGTATTCTCCTACTTCAAATTACACGGAGTCTTATTTATTCTTAAGAGTGGTTGTCTTGTTTGGAATTACAGTGAATCACATCACTGTGCTCATTCGCTACACATTTGTTACCTGCCTTGCATGGTTCCCAGCAGTGTGGGGACAGTTTGCTGAGTGGCATGTTAATACCATTTATTTTTTTAAGCCTAACTAGAGGTATAAAATTCCTAGTCAAAATTCTGTCACGTTCTCTGAGCACTGGTAAATGAGTATCTCCTTACAACTGTTTTCTTTCTAGCAGAAAAGTATAACTTGGTGTATACACGTAGGAGTGTTCAGTGTTCTCTGGGAAATGGGGCTGACAAAGAAACCTCTGAAGTCATCTAAGGCCAAATTCTTTCCACAGAAATCTGTATGTATGGGACCCGCTGAACTTGCACATGTATATCTGAGGGCAGATTTTGACCCTAGGTAAGCAAACATCTACGACCAAAGAGTTGTTTACTTTTCCTAAGTTTTGCCTTTCCTGGGTATTAATATTACTCTCATAAATTTTGTTGAGCTACACTTTCAAAAGTTAAGACTCCAGGCCCCAGAGGATGAAATACAGCAGCCCAATTACACACAACCAGAGTCAGACTCTAAAAGACAGAAGTTTTTGAAAGACATGAACAATATTTAGAGAGCTGGTTAATATTAATTCCTTTGGGAGCTATAAGTCTGGCCATTAATAGGCTTAGAGTGATAAAAATGGCAATATGGTGTGCACGTATAGATGATATTGTCAAAAAGAAGCAATTAGTAGCATATGCACATATGGCGAGCAGGTTGAAATGAGAAATACTGCCAGCAATATGATAACAGAGTTAATGGCAAAAGAAGAATGAAACAGTAGCACAATTTGTTCCTCACCTAAACAGAGCTAAGATTTTTTCATCCAAACAGATTTTCTTTCTCATTCTCTCTGGCTATTGCTAAGGTCCTGAGTCAAGACATAAGACAAATGCTTCTTGTCTACCTTCCTACAAGTATTTAACTGAGACTAGAGAATGTGATTACTTGTTGGAGGATCTCTCAGAAATTGGGGTTGAAAGCCGTGATCTGAGTGTCTCTGGAGTCAGTAGAAATACTGGCAACGGCATCCCAATTTGAAACATCTCCCCCGCCCAGGTCTAACTTGTCAAGTGTTCTAAATTGGCCAAATATTATGTTCCCTACCAACTCTTCTAATCTTGGCAGAGAAGTATTTGAGCCCAAGTTAGACTTGCAGACTGACAGGCTTTAAAATCATGATTTCAGCAGGTACCAAAAGACTGGAGGATGCTGCTTACAGGCTGCGTAGAGCCTGTTCTGATGTTACAGATACTTGACTGACTTATCTCCCAAGTGCGTTCAATGCCTTGTACACTTTCATCTTTATGTCATTATGCTCTTTTAGGGTTAACAATGAAGAGTTTACAGGGCAGCTAAAATGCTCTGTATGCTTGGGGTGGGGGAAGTTATCATAAACATAGCCCTGCCAGCCTTTGAGCTGAATGAGAGCTTTTGCATTTTGGCTTTGGAAAGGTATACACCTGTCACTCTAAAATGGAGCAGATGGGTTATAATCTTATCTGCTCACCCTAGATTTGTTGTCAGAAGGAAGTGAGGTAAGGGCAAAGTGGTAAATGCAATGCAGTTTATCTGTGATGCAGGCTACACTTTTCCCTCAGTGCACTGACTAAAGCAATTCGTGAATGGGAACATTTTTACTTCCCCTGAACAATTGTATTCTCAATTCCTATCTTATGTTGCTGAATAAATAATTGATATTATAGGAACAAAAGACTGAAAACAAACTGGCTTGTCTTATGGCTTCTTGTAAGCTGAAATGCTATTTCGATTACTTTTCTTATTCTTGCTAGTATGCTTTGGCTGTTCACTCTACTGACTGCTAGTGAAAACCTCTAGTGTTTGTTAAATATTTTGGCAAGACCACTGCCTAAGATAGTGCTAGTCTCTTTTTTTTTTTTTTCCTTGTGAGAAGAGCCTATGCAATCTGTGTCACTGCTGGTAAATAATGACTTTTTATTAGTATTGACTGTTGCTCTGTCCTGTTGCATTACTCTCTTTCTTTTCTTCTTACTAATTATTTAGAGGTTATTGCACAGAGAGCATCAGTTGAATGCTATATGTACAATATAAAGAAGCCTCTACAGCAGATGTCTGCCTTTGTCACTTCTGCCTCTGAAATTTCCTGATAGTGCATACGGTATGTGAAAACTACTTGTGCCTTCCTTAAGATTTTGTCTTCTAAAAATTGCACATAACTTTAGAGAGTCAGGTCTGATTATAGGGTCAGCAAAGGAAAGGGTAATCACTCAAGCTTCAGTGGGTCTAATCACTCCCTGTGGAGTGATAATTATTGTCCTTCACCACGCTCAGGCTGCAAGCAGTGTCTGCTCTGTCACATAGCTTTACTTGCTTCCTGCCCTCTATTAGAATATTAAATCCTCCAACTGGCAAACCATTTTGACTCTCTAGAAAGAAAAAAGCCCAACACATTGAAAAAAGATGCTGTCCATTGAAGCAGAACACTGAGATATTCACACAATAAAACACAACACCTTATATATCATGCACTGAGAGAAGCATCAGGAAAGTTTCCAGCATGAAAACTACTGAAAGCTATGTCAAATATGGGCATTTATCATTTGTATTTAGAAAACAGGAAATGATTTGGCCCATCTCATCCTGGCTGGAATGTCGAAGACAAATCTGGGACCGCAGAGCATAATTATTTACAACTCAGAATATGAAAACCTGCACACCACTACTGAAAGCAGGCCAGGAAATAGCTAAAATATCAAAATGATCTGAAAAGGAACAGAAGGTGCCAAAAGGTTGAGAGCTTGTTAAAAATTGACCTGCATTTTAAGGGCTTTGTAGAAAATCTAGAAAGGATTGGAATAAGTTTTGGGGAGTTGGAGGAAAATATAAAACTGTTCCCCATCTTGGCAATTGGAAAAGACTAGAGCAAAATGGAATTTGTATTTTTTATCGACTGGAAATATTAGATATCACATTGGTATGTTTGTTTTCTAATTTCAGTAACACAAGAATGGCAGTAGTATCCCACAAACTGGGAATGCCTGCATGCTGGAGGTGATGCTGCTCATATCCCAAGAATTTGCTGTCTCTGAGTTTTTGGGGCTAATGTAAGGGCCACTGGAGTTAACAGGAGTCTTTCAGAGGAATTTGGATCAAACTCTTGAGTTCTATGTTTACATAATTATAAAACTGTTATGTCGGGAGCAGCTCAATAATGGGAGAGCACAAGCCAAAATTTTCAGAAATCCTTTCTACTGCCTATTTACAGAAGAGATTTCTCTCTCTGCTTTTGGCATTTTGCTCCATCCTACAATGTTTGGGTTGTCTGATGTCTCCAGGTCCTGTAGAATCAGTCTCCCAGCTGCTAAAACTGGCTCCCAAGAAAGTGCTTGTTGTTGTTCACTCATAGCATGCTTTGGAAAGAGAGCAAATAACATACTCGAAGACTGGAGCTGGTGTATTACAAAAAATATCAATTATACTTTCCAAATATCTCACAGCTGTGAAACAGTCTTGACATGGCAAGATAGAAGAGGTGCTGCCTTGTTAGGATGCAGATATGGTTGCTGATATGAGCAGAAGCTGGAGTAATCCTGGAGATTTTCATGCTTGAGTCAGGAACTGAAAACCTATGAAAAGGTTCAGGGTAGGATTCGCTTTTGGAAAAAAGGTGATGAGAACTGTTAGGAAATACACCAAACATTTTAAAAATTGATGCCTGAATTTAGACTCCTACATTTGTATTTAGGATTCTGAATAAATTTGGTCTGATTTAAAAAATGACTGGCCCTGGGGATCAACATGCTCAGTTAAGAACTCTCCCCACTACATTTTAATGAAAAAGTAAAATTTAAAAACTAGATGATGTCTTTCACAAAGAAACATCCATAAGAGAAGGACTTAGTCAGCAATGCAACTGCTAGAGCTGCAAAATGACCTTAGGAATTCGTATACTGCAAGTAAATATTTATTGCTGTTAAATGGTTGGCCCCAAAAGCAAGCATTCATATTCTGGCTAACCATGTGGAAACTGAGTTCATGCACATGTTGTCAGCCATAGGCCCTGCACCACATCATTAATCTGCGATAAGTATTTGGGAGGAAGAGGCTGGGTGTGCGGGGAGGCTGTGCGCTCGGTCCTGTGGTGTGAAGGGGAAGATCATGTAATAACAGAAAAAATAGAGTGGGTGTCACGAAAAACAACCCACGTACCTCCAGCAGCAGTGAAATTTATAGTAAAGTTTCTCTTTTTCTACCCTATATGAAAGGAATGCTGCAATAAAGATAAATATTACGTTTTGTACAAATACCTGTTTTTATGGCACCCACCGTGACACTTTAATTAGTGCATCCTCTCCTGAAGGACCAGAGAAACGTCTCCTAAAACTTCAGTTGGTTTCTCACCACCTTTTTTCTTGTTATTCACATACTTATGAGTTACTCTTCTGTTTCTGTGATTAATTGATAAGCTTCCCATATGTGTTATTGTAATTGTCTTTAAAAGTGTAGTAGACTTTTTGAAGTCATTTCATCTCACTGTGAGACCATTGATTACCACCTTTACGTGAGCAGCATGATACCACTGGCAAAATCGAGTGCAGAATTTAAAAAAAGAAAAAAAAAAGTGAAAAAATTGTACTAAAATCACCTTGAACTTTTGGAGTTTCTTTGTAATTTTTAGGAATTTGACTGAAAATTGATTAAATCAGAGGTTACAGTTTTGCAGAGGCCAAAAATATATTCCTGAAGCCTTAAATTATCTTTGTTCTGAGTTAAAGCAGTTTAATACATTATCCAGAAAAAAACCTATGCCATTTGGCAGAAGACTATGTGGAGTATGCATTTATTGTTTAAGGGTTTTCTAAGATGGTAACTATGGGCTGCAGTCTGAGGAAAATGGAAGAGGACAGTTTTGTGTTTCCCCATATGTATGAACACTAACATACTTAGGGATTGCAACTTATGTTTTATAGAAGTGTTAGGGCTGAACCCAAGTCAACCGCTGCAATAAGAATCATGTGCACATAAGCAGCACTCTCTATATGCTGTCCAAAGATCTTTGGTATTTATGGTAGACTCAACTGGGTAAATGAGGGATACAATATTGCATTTAAAGTTGAGTTTTCCTGCAGTACTACTACTTTTTCTTTTCTGGTTGGTATTGTGACCATATACTAATTTCCATGGGTATCTGTTCTCTATCATTAGTAAGTCTTTCTGGTGTTTTAAAACCCATTTCCCATGAATTCTTCATCATAATGAGTATTTTAAAAACTGGGGGTTTTTAACCAAAAATCATTATTATTTTCTCATACAAAACCTATTAAGGATTTCTTACATGACAGACCACTGCTATGAGAAGAAGGGTTTATTCTGAGCTACCACAGCAGAAGTATTTGCACAATTGTTAATAATCTGTTGGTGTGTGATCTGCCATTTGCAGTGGCTCTTTCCTCCATCAGCCTGAATTATTAACACTGCCTGTTGGCCAAGGCAAACACTCTTCCAAACATCTCTGGAGGCCTAATTCAGGCTTTGCTAACCTCTCCATTTTGGGGTTGAGATTTTTAAGTGATTTAATCCAACACAAAATAAAAGTAGTGAAAAGGCTTGCACTCATTTCAGTAAGAACTGAGTCTGGCCCTAACACAATACAACAATTATTTCCTAGTTGTTCCTAGTGAGGGCCTTGCAGATTGCCCCCATGATCAATACTTGCTACGAAGAACAAGTTCAGGGATGGAAAGTTGCAATCTGAGACGATTTATTCATTGCCATTGTGATTGGTTAGGGGTAAAAGCTGGTGGAATACAAAGCCTTTCTGAGTCTTAACTACAGTGCTGAAACGCTATAATTATTTAAAAAAATACATATCCTGACTCTGCTTAGAAGCCTGTTTGCTATAATTCACCCCTGTGTTAATAGCCTCCTAACATATATGAATGTATGCTAAAATGGGTTTTAAACTACTAGATTTATGGCTTGGCAGACTGGTAAATGCACAATTATAGTTCATAATAGGTAGGTATCTGCTGTCCATTGATTTTTCTCTTGTTCTATTTCCTTCCAGAGTGATGTCATTAGACATTACGCGGATGACTAATAGTCCTAAGGAATGACATTCACGTGCCAGAATGCCACATGTCGGTGTTCCCATACAGGCTCTGGCACCGTCTGCCATAAGACAGCAAAAACACCCTAAGCATTTCTGCTACAGCAAATCCTCAACCTCGCCAAATCTGTGGCGGATCAGCAGCACAGAGGCAATTCAGCTAGGAAAAAAAAATAAAAAAGATGAAACCACAAAAGCTATTTAGGACCTCTGAATATCTTTCTAATCAGATTGCTGGGAGTGCGTTTGGACTTGTATCTATTCATTCTGCGGTGACGGAAGTAAAGGAACTATCCAGTGAGCTATCTAGTTTTCCCAGAATTGTTTGTACTGCTGACCTTTATATCTACTCATTTATCCTAATTGTTTTTAGCTGTTTGAGGAAGAATCTCAGATGAGAAAAGCAACTTAATATGTATCAGAGATCCTATCTGCTACAACTTTTGTTTTAATTTAAAGCAGACTCAACATAATTTTGCACGCTGGTTGCATAGTACCAAAGGCAAGAATTTGTTGTGGGATTTTTTAATAAAATCGTAGGCTCAAGACAGAGGTCCCTGGACACAGGGAGTGTGATCTGGGGGTGGGGTTGCTTAGACGCCTCTTGCCCAAACGCGTTTCCTGATGTTCTCCGGCTGGGGCAGCTTTTGATGTGGTACTTTCTTGTGGGAGAGTGGGGAGCACCATTTTAGGGAGGTGGCCAAGCTGGCTCCGTCAGCTTTGCCTGAGTCCAATATAGGAGAAATCCACTGCCAGAGTGTTATAGCGGGAAATCTGGCTCTCGACATCCATAAAACTCCCTCTCCAAGTGGAATTTCCCAGATTAAATGAGAATATTGAGTTTTCTCAGTATCCCTTGTTTGAAATTGGAGTTGTACAGGCTTCACTTCTTCCGGGGGATGTATTAAATTTATAATAGTCATGTTTTTCTTTCTCCTTCCATCAAATCCAAGTCTCTTGGAAGGGAACGGGAGGCTTGTGACATATACAAAGTGTTTGCTGATGGTTAATAGAAAAGAATCTGGGTTATCCAATAAATGTGCCCCAAACTTTCAACTCATAGGGAGCTTAGGTTCAAACAGTAGCTCTGACTACTGCAAAGCGGTTATGGAGCTAAATAGCGAAGTGATATGAAAAAGATCACACTAAGTATATCACTTTGCTTCAGAATTCCTGCATTTACTGTTAATGCAAGAAATAGCCTTTGAACTCTAATCTGGTGTCTCCGGAGTAGTGCATAACCGAAGGCACTTCTTTCATCGTAACAGGGTGACAGTGATCCAGACTTGCAGAGCATTTGGTACAGTCCCAAAACAAGATAACGCTGTAGGCTTTGCATTTCTGAGCATACCAGCCTTTCACAAAGACCTTTCAGGGATCCTGCCTTGCAGTTTCCATGTGACATAAAGTAGTATTAGTGTCATTGTCTTACATGAAGAAATATGGATACCATTGTCTTGCATACAAGGAAAAAGGAAACATGGCATTTTTGTAACTTTCCCTTGGTTTGTGCACTAAGCGACCAGAAAAACTATTTGTTCAGCTTTTTTGAAGAGAGAGCATGACCAAAGAGCAAAGTGTATGTTTCTATACTGCCACAAAGCAATTACCTGTAAAGAATATTTTACCTGTTTAAACTATCAAGTTAGCCAGTGTGTGTTGTCACCAGGGGTGGTCAATGAAGTATGATGTAGGTCTTAGCCACCTACAGCCTAGGAGACATGGATGTTTCTAATACTTAGTTGAATTTGCTTTGAAGTATCATAAAATATTATGACACAAACCATTTCATTTTTCCATAACATATACATTTCCATTTTCACTTGTAAACTGTTTGTTTGCCTTGGTTCATGTAGCAGAAATCCATTTTGCTCTCGTCACGGGTTAGACTGTCCACTGGAGTCTTTGACTAGTGGTGCCTAAGCTCTGCTCCTGCCATGCATCTGCTGCAGAACTCCTAAGAAGTTGCTCAGCTGCACCCTGGCATGAGTCTATGCTGGAAATTAAGTAACGGTCAACCTGGGAAAAATACTGAGATTTTAAAGAAATCTACATCTTTGTTGGTGACATGGGCAGTGGGATCGAGTGCACTCTCAGCAAATTTTCCAATGACACCAGACTGTGTGGTGTGGTCAGTGAGCTGGAAGGAAGGAGTGCCATCCAGAGGGACCTGGACACACTTGAGAGGTGGGCCCGTGCAAACCTCATAAAGTTCAACAAGGTCTTGCATGTGGGCTAGAGCAATACCATCCACAAATATAGGCTGGACAATGAGTGGACTGAGAGCAGCCCAGAGGAGAAAGACTTGGGGGTGCTGATTGATGAGAAGCAAAACGTGACCTCGCAGTGTATGTTTGCAGCCCAGGAAGCCAAATGTATCTGGGTTGTGTCAAAAAAACCATGACCAGTAGGTCGAGGGAGGGGAGTCACCCCCTCTACTCCACTCTTGTGAGATCCCCCCTGCAGTGCTGTATCCAGTTCTGGGGCCACCAATATCAGAAGGACACGGGCCTGCTCGAGTGGGTCAACAGAATTGATCAGGAGGCTGGAGCACCCCCTGTGAGGACAGGCTGAGAGAGTTGGGGGGTTCAGCTGGAGAAGAGAAGGCTCCGGGGAGATATTAGAGTACTTAAAGGGGTGTACAGGAAAGGTGAGGAGGGACTTTTTACAAGGGCATGTAGTGATAGGATGAGGGGTAATGGTTTTAAACTGACAGAGGGGAGATTTAGATTAGACATAAGGAAGAAATTCTTCCCTGTGAGGGGGGTGAGGCCCTGGCACAGGCTGCCCAGAGAAGCTGTGGCTGCCCCCTCCCTGGAAGGGTTCAAGGCCAGGTTGGACGGGGCTTTGGGCAACCTGGGCTAGTGGAAGGTGGCCCTGACCAGGGCAGGGGGTGGGGCTTGGATGGGCTTTAAGGTCCCTTCCAACCCAAACCATTCGGGGATTCTATGAAAGACCTCAGTTTAGCCTTTATACAACAACAAATTTTTCTGGTCCTTTTAAAGGGGTGCATGCTTTTTGCTTTCCTGAAAAAAATGTTGTAATCTTACTGTTTAGTTGGGTAAGATAAAATTTCTCCATAATAGTATTAACTTTTTATACAGTTTTTTATGTGTCCTCAACTTGATTATGAAGACAATAATTTAATTTGGAAAACCTTTCTTTTTTTTCAGCTTCAGCTGTGCTACTAAATGTGGGTGTAGATAAATGACCACATGAAAACTTCACAAAATTAGTGTTTACACATAATCTGGCAATGAGCTATAATTTGATTGGTAAAAAAATCATTTTGTGTACCTCTGCCCCTATTCTGCCGGATAATGAAAATTTATATCTGTGTTTCAGACATCTGGGGAGGATGTGACAGCTTTGGGGCTGAATGAAAGATTATGCCACAGTGACCCCTGTCAGCATTTCCTCACGGACTGGTTACCCGAAACCCAGCAGCAGTTAGGCTTTTTCTTTTTTGCTTTTTCTTTTTCTTTTTTTCTTTTTCTTTTTTTCTTTTTCTTTTTTTCTTTTCTTTTTCTTTTTCTTTTTCTTTTTCTTTTTCTTTTTCTTTTTCTTTTTCTTTTTCTTTTTCTTTTTCTTTTTCTTTTTCTTTTTCTTTTTCTTTTTCTTTTTCTTTTTCTTTTTCTTTTTCTTTTTCCTTTACTTTTTCTTCTTTCACCAGAGCAGACTCTCATTTTATTTTGGAAGGTTAATGACACTGTAAATCTAATAGGCCATTTTAGTGCCATCATGCGGGTACTAAAAGTCACATGACTGGTCAGGATCCCATATGGAGTGTTTTGGGGTTGTCTCGTGTAGGAATGGCAAAGCTCCTATATGGCTGGGTATGTTTTCAATTACTTTCCAGGACAGATCTGCTTTGAAATTAATTTAAAATCTTTGCCTAGAGTTGTGTTTGCCACCTCTCTCAGATTTTCCTTAGTAAATGCTTGTGTATCAAATTCACCTTTGATTCTCTCTAATTTGTGATTAATTTATTTATGCCTCAGTACTATGAACAAACATGTCTTTGTGCCTGAGGCACAGAAATGGATCAGAAAAGGAGGATTTCCCCAAAGTCAGTGTATTCCCCTGTCTGTCCCAGCACAGAAGTTTTCCATGCTCCTTGTGCTCTGTTTTCTGCCCCTAGACCAGCATACATCCCATGTACTTCTATGGTAACAGCGCTTAAAAGCCTCAGTGTTTGTCAGTTGCACTGGGAGAGGCATTTAATGTCTTCTGAGAGGTACACGGATTCTGAAGGCAAGAAGGAAATGAAACAGAGGGCTGGATAATAAATAGGAAAATGGCGGCTGGAGGGTCCTGAGAGCAGAGAGTATCCTATGGAGAAAGGAGGTCTGAAGATCCTGTTGAGAACTGCTGTGATTCCTGATTTGGTGCAGATAAACACAGATCCAGGTTCGCTCTCATGTGCATGGTTCAGTTGCATAAAATACATCCAGATGTTTTCAAGAACTGACAGAGTTTAATGAAGGATTTGGGTGCCAAGGCTCACCTTCAAAAATTGTGTTTCCCTCCTGCTAATGACAAGATATTGAGACCATGAACAATTTAAATGTATTATGTTCATTTGATTGACGTGGGCCTGTTCCAAAGTGTAGGTTTTTCTTCCCAAATGTCCATTTTTTTAAAATCACTTTGCCTGCCACAAAAGATTTCCACTGAGCCCCACCAAAATTTGTTTACTTTGGGAGGAGAGTCTCCTAAAGCATAAGGATGATATAGAGTTCAAAAATGCGAATGATGTCGTAACAGAGAGAACTCCCTCATGCGTCGTACGTTTGGATATTTCGAAGAGCAGTGACTGTATCATTTCCCATGGACACGGCTCCAGGAAATGAATAATTCTCAGGAACAGTCAGAGATGAGCCTGTAAAGATTCACCCACCTCCTTTGCTCTTTTGTTTCTTCTCCTCCCCTTCTACTTCTCATTTGTTCTTCTGAAATATGTTTTTCTATGGGGAAAAAATCTTCTGAGGAGTTGGGGACTGGGATGGTTTCTGAGGTTTTCTGAGCATTCACACTTTTACTTTGCCCTCTGTTGTTTCCTGTCTCTGTGAGTGGATGCACAGCTGATGTACTGCAGGTCCGCAGGAGGGTTGACTCAAGAGCAAAACCACTCCTGACCCAGGGGCTTCCGCACCACATTTCCTCAAAAGATGTGCCAATTTGGATGGTTATTTAGCATAGATACTGCTTGGAAGGGGCAATTTGCCTCTTGTCAACTTTTCTCTTAGTCTCTTACAACCTTCTGTGTCCCCAAAGGGAGACAAGTCCAGGATTGTTCCACCAGCATGTGCTGGGGCTGCTGGTGAGTTTATCCATCAAGGAAGTCAGAATGAATGTCTTGGTACTTATGCAGCTTAAGGTGCCTCCTGTAAGGCTGGCTTTATCAGGTCTCCAGTGGAGCATCCTGTGGCTCCCAGGGGACCACTCAGTCAGATTTCCTTTCCAGAAAAACAAAGAGCGGAGACGTGGGATATGTCCTGTGTCTTCCCTGATATACTGCAGGATCACCCACGTTAGACACAGCCAAATAGCTCCTTAGCAAGACACTCACACTCCAAAATAAGAGACCTGCTGGTCTCTCAGTTGTTGTGGAAGAAGGGACAATGTTCCCTTCTCTAGCAGCCTCTGGGGTTGCTCTGTCTCATCATCACTGTAGCAGTCCCGTCTCTTCTGTCTGCTGTTCCAAGATCTCCTGAGCCGCTCTTAGCATCTACTTTTCATGTTCACTCCTCATCAGGTGCCTGGAGGCTGCTGCTCTACCTCCAGAACATCCAAGAGTTTCAGCGAGTGCACTCGAAATAAAAATCCCAGGGAGAGGTCCAGGTCATTGTTCTCTTTACCTTGAACCCACCCCTTACCTACCTTGATCCTGCCCACAACTGGTCCTGAAGAAACACATACTGTATTGCTGTGGTGGGTCTGCAGTGCAAATGCTGCCAATACTCCAGTCGGTCTTTCATGGTGCGTAATGCTTAAATCTCAGTCCGTGAGTCTAGTCCCAGCCTCACTGATGTCAATCAAAATTTTGATAGTACTTATGCTTGAAATCCTTGAAATGTTTTTTTTCTATCTCATACACAATCTCTGTACTTTTACAGTAGTAAGAGCAATGGTATCTTTTCACTTGGGCATTCCTGAAATCTTTTTAGTGGACGATTTTCAAAGAAAGGACAAGTGGCAGCAGTAATTGCTGCCTCCCAACAGACCATATCTGTAACCTGAAAAAAATAGCAATATCTGTCATTAAACTAACATATCTGAACACTCATTTGTAGTTTTCTTCTTAAGCTTTTATTTCTGCAGCCACTTGCAGGATGAATATCCCTCACTTTTGCATTCACAGCCTGTGGTACCAAATTTCATCTTAGCGTGACTTAAAATATTCACACTATCAGGTCCGTAAGTATTACATCCACATTTTTTTTGAAAAAAAAAAAAAAAAATCAGGTTATAAACCATAGAAAAAATAGGGTTTGTAATGAAATTGCTGACAGCACCTTAACTGTCACTGGGCACGGCTATAAACAAGCATTATGTTTATGTGCATGAGAGCAAATCTGTGCAGTGCTGGGCTTTACCAACTTTGGGGACCAGCAGCACACACTTATACAACTTATTTGCTTTTCATGAAAAGACACCGGATTGCAGTACTGCATCACAATATGTTGCTAATTACGTAGTGCTCCACTAATACAGTATCTGGCTCTCTGTATGGCTAGATTGGTAAATTGGAATTTGGAAAGCCATAGACATAATTTAATTGTTCTCTTAAACTGCAGAACAATTAATTGTTCTGTAAGCAGTGATCTATTCCCTTGTTTTCATTTCTAAATCAGCTTTGGCGATGTGTTTTGCAACAGGAACCTGGCATATTAGGCAATACTTAATGTTTTAACAATGCCTGTAAATTTAAATCTGTCATTTTAAAATTCTCCCATTGCTAATTTTATGATTAGGGAGTTTCTTCTCTGCTAAGTGATTGAGCCTAAGAAATCCTGGGGTGCTCTGGAGGTGCCTGAAGTCAGCCTCTGCCAAGGTTAGGTCCACTAACCCCATAAATACCCCGCAGCTCTTGGGGAAATCCACCCATTCACCCACAGCCTTCCCCTCTCCCATGATGGCCAGCAGATGATGGGGTTGACGCTGAGCTGTGAGCTGGCAGCGTGAGGTTCCCCCAGTCCTGTGGCTGTTCCCATAGCTGGGGTTCTGCAGGACGTTTCCAGTGCAGCCAGTACTTTCTCCTGCATATTTTTTTGCATATTTTGGGGCAAATATCTCCTGCTGGGAAAGGTGAGTGTTGTGTTCAGGTGCAGGCAAAACCATTTACAAACAGGTTATTGCTACCTTGCATTGCCAGAGCTGGCAGGAGGAGGAGGAGTAATTTTAAGGAATCAAACAACCACACAGAGGAAAAGCTCATATTAAACAACACAAGGTGCACAGGGCAACTGAGTAATTCTATATTTACATGTACATTGCAGCAAATGCCCCATAATAACAACCTTCTTTTTAGCTCTTTAGGTTTTCTGTTATGAGAAAGTATGAAACATAAATCACACGGAGCTACTCCTGGCCTTAAGCCTTCAGGATGCATTTGTTTGAAATCAAGAGCCAAATTCCCTGGATCGGAGTAAACTGTTAGGTGCCAACTGGGGCGAAATGCCAGCCTTTGAACTCCTGCACATTACGGCTGATGTGATCCATATGCAAGACTTGCAGTGTTCTCCAAAGTGGTTTCTTTTAATTGATTTAGCAAATTAACAATATTAGGCCTTCTGTAGGATACAAAGTACATTACTCACTGTGCCCTTATATTACCCTGAAAGGAAATCTATTGTTCTTTTGTAATGAAATGGTATCACAAGGAAAAAAAAAGGTAGCAGTTGCAGGTAAAAGGAATCACATTCAGCTGTCAGGCATGTTTAATGAGGAATTTTAATTATGAGGCTGGAAATCAATGAGCATAACTTTAGCAATGAAGTCTTAAAGGGAAACTAAATTGCTTTCTATCTTGCAAAGTTTACTGAAGCAGTTTGAGCAGCTGCCAACCATCATTGTTCTGAGAAAAGGAACTTGAGGAAATTGCAAGTCACACTGTAGCGTTTATTGTAGCATATTTAACAACAAAAAAGGAGGATTTCCATGGATTCATGTTTAATGGGTTCTTCCTAACTGATTCATCTCTGCCTTATGATTCCCAACAACCTTTGGTTTCATGTACTGTATAAAATCTGTTCTTAGGAGAGCGTGGATGAAAGGCGATTGGTTGCACTGAAAAGTGATATCTTATGATTCATAGGGGATAAATACTATCCTATTTCTTCCTTATTCTCTGAGAACCTGGGCTGTTGGTTGTACTGAAAACTGATAGTTCATGATTCATAGGGAATATATATTATCTTATTTGTTCTTTATTCTTTGAGAACCTGGGTTGTGAGGAACAGCATGACATGAATTTTCAATGCAGTGAGAACCTAAACCTCCAAACCCAGAGCTAATGTAACCAAACGATGTTCAGGTCTCTGTAACGCCTGGCTGTGTTTCCTGGCCGCGAGCTGTAGCGTTGTCTTCAGGATACTACGATAAAGTCGTGTTGGTGTTTCCAGTACAATTGAAACTTTTGTAGATTTGTAACTACCGTAGAGTTTTGTTTAAGCTATAGCGCGTCATGTAAGGCTAAATCCAGTGGTTACTGGAAAATGGTCCGCAAGATACATCTCAGCAGTGCCTGTGAGGCTGGGCGCAGCTGTCCCAGCACAAAAACAAGCCCAACCTTTTCTCTAGGTCTTGCTAGAGAAACTACAGGGCAGAATTAAACCAAAATGCTTTGAAGTACCTACCTACAGATGTACCCACCACAAGATGTAAGTTTTGGAAATCCATGTTTCCATCTCCATTTTAGACATATTTTGGTTTCTTACTAAGCTCTGAAAGGTGCAATTTATCAGCATGAAATGAGTTATACTTTCCGTTGTTGCTGCTGTTTGGGGGTGCTGCATTGCTCCCCGCTGTCATTCAAATCAAGGCACATCTCTGACTCCCCCGCGGTCCCTCGGAGCACTACCACCACGTGGGCACCCAGCATTTCAGTGCCTGTGCTTGGGGATTAATGGTCTGAATTAGCATTTGGATATTGCAGCAAAGGATGTTCAACAAACTCTTGATGCAGATAGGGGCGAAGTAGTTTTGAAACCAATCTAGTTGCCATTCCATAGGAAAGCCAAGTCATAGATCACGGTTATTGGTATTTTAAAAGTGGCAGTGCCTGTTAAAGACTGGCTATTCCCTAGAATATAGAGGTATTTGGGGCTGCAGTGGAGACACATTGGCAGCGGTGTGGAAGCTCTGAACTCACCTGCCAATGCTCTGCCTAGCTTAACTGCTATCAGTCGCTCACTTTCATGAGTCTGAAATACATGCAGCCCCAAAAGAAAGATAAATAAGAACAAGTCAGTTTTCACCCTCCAGACACAGACCGAGGAAATTATTTCAAATAAAATATATCATCTCAAGCAGGGGCAGATGAAATAGTTTTCTACTGAAGTTCTTCTCACAGTTGACAGAACAAATTACTGAATTTCCTCCACTGGATATATTAAGTATCTTTTCTAAAACCATAATTACATTCAACTCTTCGGCAAAGATACCTAATTCTGAGTTTGAGGTAAGCTCTTTAGCGGTTCTTAAAAATCTTCATGTTGAAAGATAATGGTAGCTTGTGACCCAGATACTATTAAACACTGTGAATCAGATCTTTACCGGGTACCTCATTGATTTAATAATGATCTTCGTGGCCTCAGTGGAGCTATAGTCGCTGATATAGGATGAGGCTTCATCAGTAGCAAAACCCCTTTGAGCTACGTGGGAGCAAAGCCAGGCCCACTGTTTGTTCTTTACTATCGTCCACTGAAACCTTGACCAGCTTTACTGAATAAGAAGTAATTCTAAAAGTCCTGTGTAGAATCTATTCCAGGATCTTTCCAATCTGGTTTAAATAATTTCAGGGAAAAAAAGCTCCTATATCTGCACTCCACCAACTCTACAGGTAGCAGCCAAGCTGGGATTAAATAATAATGAAGGTGATACATAAAAAAGCATTAAAATACTTTTGCAAAAATTGAAGATATTCCCTAAAATTAAATATACTAAATATAAACTATTAGGGGTCTTGTGCACAGCTGAAAAGCTTTGAGTTTGGTCACTCATGATTGGCAGAGCAGTTTCCAGCCCCGGGAGGGTCCAGGTCTGCACGGCACAAACACAGGGACCACGGGACCCTGTGGCAGAGCAAGGTCTGCAGGATGCCCATGGCCCCATGGGAGCTGCTGGCCATGTGAGTCTGGCATGGTTGGTACCACCTCCCTGGGCTCCCAGAGACACTGATTTCTGAGGGATATTTTGGTCTGTGCCCTGAGGAATAAGGGGAGCTTCTCCCTTTGCATCATTAACAAAAGCATCACTTCCACCAGTCCTCTGGAGGGAACACTGATGAGCGATTTCCCATATGAATTGGTTTATTCTTCGTGTCCAGTTGAAATTAGGGGACTAATTTTATTAAGATCCATGGCATAAGGTGAAATTCAAACAACAGAATGATTCCTGAGGAGTTCAGAGCTTTCCTCTATACCTTTTACTTTAAGGCAATTTAGGGTCGTTTGTTTATGGTACATATATTTGTCTTTATCTCATGTGGGAACCACTCACCTTGACTGTCAGTATATTTTTTGATAAAATTGAGGTAGAGATGAAGCAGACTATATGAGAAATCTCACCCACTGTATCTATAAATTCTCTCTCTCATCTCCTATGAGTGTTGAATGAGCCTTCAGGTGTCTGGTGCTATTTCTCTTATGGTGCTCCAAGAGGCCAAATGAGATTGAGCGGGGGTGCAAAGCCCAGAAAATTTTATTATGGTCAAAAATAAAGAAAATCCGCTTGCCTTTCTCATGCCTACACCCTTCAAAGGCAAGTGTGTTTTCACATCGCTGAAGCATTTTATACTCCTGTATTTATAGTGAATATAGAAATTCATGTTGCTTCAAAGAAAAGATTTTTCCTTTGAAAAGGTTGAAATTGTTTTCAAGCATATGCCGTTTCTTTTTGTCATGTAGGGGAGGCAAATCATTGATGTGTACATAGCATACATCAAAACATCTACATGTGGAGGAGCTGGGGACCAAGTGAGGAAAGGAAAAGTGAGCTCCTGATGGAGACGCAACAGTGGAAATGTAGTTTTAAAGTATTTTTCATTGCTGAGAGGGTATTTGTGGCTAAATATTCACATGTCAAGTGATGTATAAATCTGCAAAAAGCTCATTTGGGTGTCAGCTGAGGCCTGTTACTACATTTTGGCTAGAACCTTCCATCCTTCTGTACAATCAGCAGCCGGGGGCTTCTGTGGAAATACAATGGTCAGCATGGCGCATGTACACAGCCAAATACTAAGTCATTGGATTAAGGACTGGTGTTCTAAGGATTTTGTAACTTGCTGTATTTCCACAGTCTTTCTGAACCTCTCTGTTGCTTGTCCTCTCATAGAAGTATATATTATACACATATAGACATTATTTTCCCGTGTATTCACTTGTTGACAAGTCTATTCTGTGTCTATTCTGTCCTTGGCAATTTTGCTGAAGTCCACAAAATTCATTCCAGCCCATGCCATCGACCAAAATCCTCATCAATTTTTCAACGAATTTCTAATGCTATTGGAGGGTTAATATATGAGATGATCCCAGTGTTGTGTCAGAGGAAAACCTTTTGAGCAGGGGATGGATGTACAGTATGGCACGGCATATAAATCATTTTCAAATTAGTATTCTGTACATCTGGAGAAGAGTACATTTGTGTGCCTGCATAAATTGCCTGTGAACACATTTCAAAACCCTACGCTTAATCTTAGCAATGAACATTTCAAAAAGTAAATTAATATCTTCAAGAAGAAGAAATACAGTATATTAAGCAGAAGCCCACTGGAAACTGTATAGTTAAGAATCTGTCAGCCTTTCCATTATAAGCCCTGTTTTTTGAGGGGTTTATAACTCAGTTATAAAATTTCACACTAGGCTAAAGGTTGGCACGTATCGTCTCAGTTTGGCAGGGTGACATTTTATTAGCTCTGAAGGAGTTTTGGATCCCACGTCAATGGGATATTATTTTAAACCACAGAAATGAAGTTTAAATAACTTGGGGTATGACTTAGCCGTAGGAAGGTGAGACGAGCGGGATTGAAGCCCAAAGGGATGCTGTTGACTCACGGAGAGGTGACACTGGAGGTGCCACGGGGCTGAGGTTGGGATCACGTGTCAGCCCCAAACAAAATTTCTTTACTTTTGTCTATTCCCCTTAATGTGACTTTAATTCACATCTTTATGGTTAAATGTATATTGTGCTGTGGTTACGGGTCTAGCTGGGAGTTTATAAATTAGGTTAATTAACATTACAGTAGTACTTTGAGAGTGTGTTTGCGGGTGGATGTGTGTGTGTGCAGACAAGAGTGCTCCTTGGAAGCAGAAACAGGATTACAGTGTCTGCGGGAATTGTAAATTTATTGTGTAAATAGCTTTATGATTTGTTGTGTGTTTGGATTAACCGAGTATATACCCATTTTAAACATTGATCTTTAAGTCAGTAATGTAATAAATCTGAATATTCCTTCAAATTACTGTTTACACTGGCCATGCTATAGATTAAAAAAGACAGTTGCCTTTATAAATTTACTTGTAGGTACACGGGTGTGTGTAAATACTTCTGCTTCCAATTATACCAAACAATGATGATAAACTGTTGTGAGTTGCTTGGACAATTGTACACAGCCTGAGTCACGTGGAGGGATGGTGCCGGGCAGTGACTGATGTGCACGTGGCACGGGGGGGCAGGGGGTTATTGTTTAGGCCAGGAAATGTGTAAATCTGCACCTAGAATAAAATTTCTATAAATGTATCAAAACGAAGAGTTCCTTCCCAGCTGTAACTTCCAAAAGGGGGAACTGTGTAACCTCATCAAAACATGGAAATGTGAGTGATTGTTTTGTATCTACAGCAATTTTAATGGTTTGCAGTAACACGTTCATGAAAATATATTTGTGGGTACCCATTGGCTGCTCTTGGTTTTCCATATCCCTTCCAGGGCTGCTGATGGTGCTGATTTCATGCTTTGTATTATTGAACAGATTTAATTTGATAGTTGGGCAGCATCTCAAAAAGGGTGTTGCGTTATCATTCTTACCCCTTGGAAATGCATTTGCAAACAATGTGACTTTCAACATGGGATTCATAGGCATGGAAATATACTTAAGGACATAAATACATGGACTTAGTTTTAGTTTCAGTCTTTAGAGAGAAATCCTGTGGCTAGCAGAAACCTCTGAAGAGCCAACTGGCTGCAGCCTCACCAGCCATGGGAGGCAGAGCCAGTGGCCAAGGTGGTCCACACTCAAGGAGCAAGTTTCGCCCCAGGCAGTCTTCTTCCCTTCCCAATTCACTGGACAGCCCTCCCACAGCTGGGGGACATGACTCCCTGGCTTGTCCTGGAGCAATATGTTTAGAGTGGTGCAACTGAGGGTACCACTTAGTCTTCCTGCAGATGTCCTATGGTGATGTCTTGGTGCACAGAGGAAGTCAGCTACAATGTACCAAAAAACCTAAATCTCTAAAATATGTTCCTTCTTCAGACATTTTATGCCCTGTATAAGCAAAAAAAAAGACTTTCGGAAGTGTTTACATTTTTCCAGAGTTCAGGGAAAGCGTGACCGGGTTGAGCTCTTACACTGAATCCATTCCCCATACAAACACAGGAGAAGAGCTGTCCCTGACTGGCAGCTCCTGGGGAGGGGACACTCTCATCATATGATGGCTTGCACTGACAAGAGCTGGC
Organism: Athene noctua; assembly: GCF_965140245.1. NCBI lineage: Eukaryota > Metazoa > Chordata > Aves > Strigiformes > Strigidae > Athene > Athene noctua. The sequence continues at coordinate 25,041,837 of NC_134044.1, forward strand.
CAGATGTTAAATTAATCAAATCATGCAATTTTAAAACTCAGGAAGGAGAGATCACAATTGGGCCCTCTTCTTTTGCCCTCTTTGTTATCCCTCCTTTTTCACATGTATTTCTAAGAGCAAGAAAAAGCAGTGATTATGATAAATTATAGGAAGCTCGCAGCAATAGTAATTAACAGGTAATTATCAATAAACAATTTAACCACAAAAACTTGGATCCCACCTACCACTTGTCAACAATAAAGTCATGGAGACTCCACAGGCCACTGGACAAACAGTCCACAGGGAGCATGGCTGGCGCTGTTAGTGCAAATAAACAACGCTGTGCCGAGAGGCCAAACAAAAGTCCAGTGCAGAGCGGCTGAGGGGAAGTGGGAAAGAAAAAGCTCCCTCGGAAGAAAAAACAAAACCCAACAGCAGTTGCAGTTTGAAGAGCCAACCTCAAACCACTTGCAGTTTATTGCAGACCCAAATAAGTATCCCATAAACAGCAGTGAAAGCCCAGCATTTGGTGTCTTTAAAAAAATATTTCTTTGAAAGTGGAAAAAGAAAAGATATTTTGCGGGAGGTAAGAGGGGAGCTGGAGGGAGAGAAAACACTGCTGTGTCAACTGGTTGACTACAACAGATGTCTAATTGTGCCGTGACCAATTTGAAATTTCTGTTTTCATGATACTGAGGCAAAATGAGATGTGTGGGGCAGCAACGTGTGTACAAAAAGGGTCCCCCAGATGTTCATGCACATGTGCTTGATGAAACATCCTCCCATCCTCATCCCTGGGAATCAGAAGTTTATTGGTTACTTCCAATGGGGCAAAGTGGTCTCCTTCTTACATGTGCAAGTGAAGTTACTTTTCTCACCCTTTTTATTTAAAAATGACCATAATGACCTTGGAGGAATGACAGCCCCTGTTAACACTGCTGTACTTCCTCATCATCTTCATCTTGCATTCCTACATTGGGGTTAAGGCAAATTTTCTGTTGAAGGGAGTCAGATAAGGACAGCAGAATGAAATTAATATATGCTGAACACAGAATTAGGTTTTTTGTGAGTGAATTTAACATTGCAAACTAATGTAATGAAATTAAAACACTTGAATTTTTTGGTTTTATGAATTAATATCAGAATCTTTTGTGAAAACGAGTTACAAGTTAACTTTTATGTTAAACAGTTGACACGACTCTAGAATTGCACTTAATAAGCCTTATGCTGGTGTCCTCCTGGAATGTATATATTTAAAGAAGAGAGTGATGATAGCTTAATTTGAAGCCTATACTGTCTGCCACTCAAAGGAAGCCCCCAGTATGTTTGTTGTGACTAACACGTCTCATCTGTGCTGACAAGTTTCCTATCAGCCCTACCGTACCTACCCTACAGATCTGCTTCCCAGCCATTTCTGAGCCTGTGTTAGATGCTGCAATGTGTCTGCCTGTTTTTTCCTTTAGATCGTCCATAGCCTGCTGGTTTTTCCTGAGGTCCTTTAGTCGCTGCTGCATTTTCTGAGATTTCATTAGATTTTCTTAATTCCAGTTTTTTTGGAGAATCCTATATCTTCTAACAAACCCTCATGCTGTGTCCCCCAGTAACTTAAAAGTAATTAAGCAAAAAGTAACGATTTTCGACATCTATCATTTAATTTGAAATTACATATGGATTTAATGGAGGGGGAGGAAGTAGTGCTTTGAGAGATTAGTTCTTAAATTTTGATTTAAGAACTGAGTTATTAGCTGAAATAATATGAAACGGGGCTGCTTTTTTTGACCTTTCTAAAGTCTAGCCTAGTCAATTATTACAGCAGAGCAGGGAACCAGAGAACAGCTTTGAATCAGTCAGACCCAAACTGATTTAAGTTTGCATGGGGTCGAATAAGACATTAGTTAAAAATAACTAATGTATTCTTTGACCTCCGTAATGAGAAAGGACATTTACAGGTTTTTCACTATACATCTGATCCTGTTTATTTAATTTTGTGATTTAAAGATGAAGTGGATGGTCTCGTAGAAGTCTGGATCTTTTTTCTTTTTTTTTTTTTTTTTTTTAAAGTTTCCTGAATCTAAGAATTCTTTTAGTTATGCATTTTGCCCATCAGTTTATACCATGGCTGTATTTGGAGGCAACACTGAGTAAGAAAGACAACCACGGATCCCAGTGCTGGAAGGAGCAGGATCACTGGGGCTCCCACCTCCCTGCTTTAAGAGCAAAACACAGGTTATCACTGATAAACCTGCTTTATCATTGCTTTCCAGGCAGAATTAGGCAGGCACTACAGCTAGAAGACTCCTTCCTCCTGAGACCTTCATTATCTTGCCCTTCTCCTCTCCTCCAGCACCTCTGTGTTGAGGTGAGGGGGGAAACTTAACCCACAACTCTGTGAGCTGCAGGAGGGCAGATTAGTTCCCTGTTCAGTGGGGAGAGAAATTTCTGCAAAATATTCATTAAAGAGGGAGAAAATAAAGCAGAAAGAGAGTGAGAGGTGGAGACAAGTGTGCGGGAAAACAAGAAGGAACCGAGAGGGAAACATGCATTGATGGCAAAGAGAGCCTAACCCTATGGAAAGTTTTATGCTATTTGAAAATGTCCCAACTTTGGCTATTTCTTCAGGCTTCAGCTCTTCCCAAGGACAAGACAAGAAAACAGAAATAGTTTCTATTTTTTTATGTAGATAGCTCTCATTTCTGGACCTAATTCATTGTCATCTTGCTGCCAGCCAATGCTTCTCTGTTTTGGTGCTCTGCTGTGCAAAAGCTTGGTAGCCCTGATTTATGCATCTGTCCTTTTTCTGTTGTATAACCTGAGAAGATGCCTTTATAACTAGTATATTTGGTGCTGTAACGAAAATGTTAGTATGTCAAGTTTCCAGAGACTTTAAAATAGGCCAGCTGGCTTCTCGGAGTGCACAGCTTGAAATGGTCACTTCCATTTTCGAATAAGCAGTGCTGCCGTCAGGAGGAACGTTGATTAAATTGACTACAGTCCAAGGTTGGTAGAGAGCATAACACAAAGCGACTTCTCCCCAGAGCGAGCAGAAGATTTCTGACGTACACAGGGATAGAGTATGATCTTTCCCCCCCACCCCGTGCTGCAGTGTTTACTTTAAAATACTATGTTTCCTTAATAAAAGAAGCATTAGCTTTTAGCATTAAATTTGCTCAACAATTTAGGTTATATTTCATCGCTTGTACCCAGCTTCACACATAAATGTTTAGCAATATAGATAGCCCATGTTCTCCTAAGCTTTCAGTAATACAGTTTTCAGGAATAAAGGCTGCTCATACATGTAAGGTTTTGTAAGATTAACAAATGTAAGTCTTTGTTTCACTAAAGAAATGGTTCCCACACTTGTTTCTATTTAATCATATGGCTTCTGTGATATTTTCTTTCCTCATCTTCAGTGAATACTTGAACAGGAACATATCCTGGTTAGTGGGAATGAATGAATAAGGAATTTATTTGCCTGGTCTCTTGATCCCATTGCCTCTGTGAAGCACCTAGAGCACCAAGGTCCCAATCCAGCAAGGTGTTAGACCTCTCAAGTCCCATTTAAAATTCCTGAGGAATATAGAATTTTCACGACATTAAAAGGGAGCGTCAGAAAGAAATAAATATTATCAGTGTAACAATGCACAAGGATGGGGGAACTCCATGGGTAAATGTACTTCTCTGTGCTTCAGAAGTACATGTATGGAGGACATCCATCAAAAGCAGGAGCCATTTGAGGATTCTTTCTCTTGGTGGTAAAATGTTAACACAATGGTCCCAGAGCTTCATCCACCCCATTGGCAGAACAAAACTGCTGAGTGAGAGGAGACAGTGGCATCTCAAGCTAATGAACATGTCTTCACGCTTTTCAATTGCTTTGCACATGAAATATTATCTGTTACTTCTAGTTAAATCCAACTAATCCATTGTGTTTCTTTCTATTCCTTTTTATAAGTTGTTTTGGGTTTTTTGGGGTTTTTTTGTGGGATTTTTTGTGTGTTTTTTGTTGTTTGGGTTTTTTTTTTTTTTTTTAGCTATGTTTGCAAAGCTTTCTTGCAGCCCAAAGACAACTGGGTGTTTTGGAAACAAAACACCTTAGCACTTACTGTGGATATAACAGTAATCTTTTATAATCAGAAATAGGCATAACTGTGTGTCTCTGGTAAAGGAGCTTAACTGACAAGGATTAAGCCACATCCTGATCAATGGATGTGACTTCCTAGAAAACAGGCAGGTAAAGATTTCCTGTAGTTAACAGCAATAAGGGAGAGGAACTTTAAAAACAACTCTCTATTTGATAACTACAGAAACCTAGCTAAGTCTTAGGGATTTAGCCAGGGAACATATTGGTTCCAGCAGACTATGGTAAAGTTAATTAAGGATGATTAATGGAGCATTTTCCTTCCAATGATATCTGTGACAGAACAAAGCTGTCTGAGGCTTGTCAAGCAGAATTTGAGTTGAATGAGTATTTATGTGATCAAATCTGAAGGGCTGCCTCTTGACAGAGCAAGGATTCATCAATCAATTGCGCTGGCTTGCAGTGGTGGGAAATTGGTCTATCAGCATAGCTCTGCTCCCATCCCCCATTTTTTCATTCAATCATCCCTTAGGCTACAATGCATCTTTAGCTTTTACCTCTGACCACCTTAAGGGCTATCAGAGAAAAGTAAAAGCAAGAGCTAAAACATCTATTATAGTGGTTATTTCTCAGCTGTACTCATACAATTGATTTCTTTTAAGCAGAGGCCCAGGCACTGTAAAGCGATACAAGGCTGTTCAATGAATTAATTGGTTTTAATAGAAGTTTAGCTTTGAGTCTGAAGAATATATAGTGCTCTCTTGCTAAAAAATCTTCTATTAGGGAAACCACCTGCACAAAAGGCACTGGTCCTCTCTTAATCCCAGTGCCCTCATCATAATCACTTCATTTAAAAAGGTAAGAGCCTTAATTTAAAAGAAAGAGGCATCACGTGTGTTTCAGTTTCTGTGCATTTAATCATGCGTCAGTTCCTGGGAGGGGAATAATGGCTGCCTGCACTTGGCTGTGGGCTGCCCTTGTAGCCCTTTGATCCCTGGGACATAAAATGTGCCAGAATTTGGGCAGAGGAATGATGCCATTGTGGATATACCAATGTCTTTAATGAATACCTCAGTTGCTTTCACTGCTGTGGGGATTAAATGGAGCTCACCAAGAATCATGTAAAATGATGTGTATCTCATGGAAAACTCAGAAAAGGACAAGTCTTAGTCCTACTCTGAATAAAGTTGAGGCAGGTATTCTTTGTATTTCAGGAGGTACGGGTTTAGCTCCATTTTCCAACCCAGTACATAAATGTTTTTTAATCTACCTCCTGATTGCTAAGACTTTGTTATTCTGGGCCCTCATCGAGCAAAATACACAAATGGTATTTGAAATTGAAACACCAAGACAATCATTAAACATCTCCATCTTTAGCCACATAAAATGTCATCCTTAGACATCCAGCCTACATTTAGCCATCTATTGCTCAGCAATTAAAATTGATTATCAGTTTAAAAAGAGAGGCACCTCTTGGGGGCAATTCACCTATTTTCCTATAAACACCTAGGTGAGGATGATGAGGGTTGCATTCATGAAGTCTAATCTCTCTCTAAGGGCAGCTTGGACCCAACACCTCCCTTAGAAATGTGTAAAGCTTCCAGTAAAAATAAAATCTGTGAGAAGTGGATTACTTTCTTTGGTGCAGTCATAAGCTCAGTTGTGCGCCTCCCTCATTGGATTTACACGCTAATCTTCCTTCTTAAGTTACTGGTAGAAATCAGGTTTCTAGGACTTTTGTGAATTGGAAAGTTGAAGTTCTGCCTGGTAATAATTTTGAGGTTTGGTACCTACCTCAGCTAGGCCAGCTATAAATTAGTGAGGATAAAGTCAAGATTTCATTTTTTTCCCCAGACTTGTGCACTTTACACAAAGAAGCACAGAAGAGAAAGCAGCAGCACTTCAGTATAAGGAAGAATAGCTCAATCACGGGTCCTTACTTTTTTATGCAGGTTTCCATACCAGACTGCTCCCCTGAGAGCAAATGTCTTCCCTGCATACGCAAATTTTATAGAAATCCAAAGAGTCCTGTAAATGCAAATAGGTCCAGTAGACTTTTTTGGCCCAATATGATTATTGTTGAGAACGTTTCTTTCCATCAGTTGAGAATACTATTTCATATGTGCAAGCAAGCTTAGAAACCAAATGTCTAAATATTTAACCAATGTTATTTCAAAGAATTTCATTATTTATCTTCTTTATGATTTATATTATCACATTCTCTGTCTGTAGTTGTGGTTTATCATAAGCAACCCATCTGCTGTAACAGCCAAATTGGAACATTCATATAAGATGCGTTCCGATATCATAAACATGACAAAAGATAGATTACATTTAGTCTTTCTCCATGTTTAACCAGTTTAATTTGTTTCCTATGCAGAAGAGGCTCTAAATTTACTTAATATATGTTAGCACTTAGGAACATGGTTAGGAACATGACTAGGGTCTTAACCTATTCGTAAATAAATGGGAAGCTTCCTGTCTGAGTAAAAGAAAGAGAGAGAATTTATGTCAAACAATCAGGAATTTAATACATAGTGCTCTATTAGGATGTCCAGTTTGTGTACATACTCTTAAGGCATGATTACGAATAACTTCACTTCTTATAAACAATCTGACTGAAGAAATTACTCACAGATACAACAAAAAGGGAAAGAAAGGTAGGAAGTTTTAGCTGCAGCCAATAAAGGAATTACTTTCCCTGAAAAGGTTAAAAACTCACGCATTTATTTTTGTTGCCATAATATTTGTCTTTGCAGGTTTAGCTTTTTTAAGAATCCCAAAGAAGATGCTGCGTTGGGAAAGATTTTAGTGACCTAGGTTCAAAGTCATATCATAGATCCAACATTTTCTCCGACAGCTTTGGTTTTAAAGTAACCCTAATGCTGGACTAAATCTGTGAAGTGACTGTCCATATTTATATCACTCTAGAGAGAGCTTTTAGTGATTACAGGCTTGATCTGGCAAGCTGTTGAATGCCTTCAACTTCTGTCAGCTTCAGTGGAAGCCAAGGGTCCTCAGTGTGCGGCCAAGAGTGCTCAGCACCCTCAGGACCTGTCCCGATGTGGTTTTTCACATTGAAAGGTCAAGTAGAGGGCTTTACATTTCAAGCTAAAGAGTCATTAATTTTTCTCTCTTAAGGTAAAAGTCACATGATTAGAGAGCGTGTGATTAACTGTTAAGGAAACAACGTCCATAATGATATATAAAGGTGTTGCTTTCCAAAGTTACTGTTGGATTTCTTCAGAGGTGTTAAATATATGGTGGTCCAATACCATGCAATTCATGAATACTAAAAATAAATATAAGCTTATTTCTGTGATGGTGATTTACTACTAAGCGATTTTGAGCAAATATATTCACATTAGAGGATATGAATACAAATCAAACATAACTGAGCTGGCCTTTATGAGAATGAAGTGTCAGTACATTTGAAAATATGTGTATCACCCAACTTTAATCATTTTACCAGCACGTTAATATTGCAATTGATTATTCTGTGTTCCTGAATGTTTAAGGTTTTGCTACTGATTTGTCTGCTACAAGGATTTCACACCTTCCAGTGCTATCTGGCGCTCAGTCTTTCCCAGGTTGGGACACTACTGGTCTGATTTGGTTTGATAAGAGAGCTTATCCTATTGCAAAGTCCTTGTCTCGAAGAACTTTAACACAATAGGAGTACAGAGAAAGGGAAAATAACAGTGGAACTAACAAGTTACATGGGTGCCTTCACCAGCATCAGAGTGACTTTCATTGCACCTCTTCTCTGCTCATGTCATTTTCTTGGAATGTAGTTCCCAAGGTGGAGACTCCATCTTCATGTCTGTACATGAAGTAATTTATACACTGTTGGCACCAGGAAAAGTACTGGGTTACACTCTGGGGTTTTTGTTACAATAGCGTTACTCTTGGTCAGATAGGAAGGTGGCACCATGCCTGCTCATATTAGTTGAGATTATAACCCTCTTATGTGTGAAAATGGTTAATTAATTACTCCTTTTTCAGTCTTTACTCAAAATTATTTGGGGGCTTCACCACTAGGACAGCAGAAGCCAGGAGACCTAGGTGGTGGGTGGGGGAATAAAGGGCACAGAGATGGTTCTTGCTTTAGGACCTTACAGATAAAGAGAGCTTTAATGGATGCATATAAGAGTGGAGGAAACCAAGACTTGTTATCTTGACCGCAGCTGTAGCATACTTTAAGATTAATCCCTATGAATTCAAAGAGGAATTTGAAGGAGAGTTAGGAGGAGCCTGGTGAAATAGCTTTGAGGGTGTTTGCAGAGAGAGCCTCCTCCACCTGGAGGGCAGGGCTGGAGAAAATGCAACATTTCAAGAGTTATCTCTGCGGTCTGTTACTGGAAGGGAAGTTGACACTGTGTTTCTACACTGTGATGGCACACACCATGTGCTAAAGAACAAAGTGCCCTGGAAGAGAAGACAGCAGTTTTCACTTGAGGAGAAGCACAGAAGAGAGAGGCAATGGAGGGATTCAGGGACATTACAGGCCAAAGCAGTGGAATAGCGAAAGAGCAGCAACATTAGTCTGTCATCTTGGGCAGTATCCCCTCACAGGCTTTTTTTTTTTTTAATACTCTATATCTGAAGAATGTTGTACGGGTAATTAAAATGATGATGGCAGTGCTAAAAACTGTAACTTCCTATAGGACCTTTTAAAAGGTGGACAAATTGAAATGAAGAAAAAAGAAAGGATGAGCTATCTGGAAAGTTAGGAGTAAATCATGACCACAAAACCCTGCCTGGCTATCTAGTGCTGTTTATCCCAGCCTTGCTCTGCCTGATAACACAGTTTAACATACACCCGAGCCTTGTCCTGACACTGAAAGATGAAGTGGCTTTTTACAAGCCATACCCCTCAGCCACACTTTCCCTTGCAATATCGACTGGCTCACTCTGGTCCCTTGATCCCATTTTTCTTCCCCTAAAACCAGTGTGTTTACTGGGACCAGTGCAATGGAAATTTCACTTACTGTTTATATCTGAGGTTTCTCTTCCCTTCCTAGATTTTCCTGGGAATCGAGGCAGTATAGATTCTTGCTCCACACCCATGACTTTGTCTTTGGCTTTTCTGAATTATTTTCCCTGACTGCATTTCCATGGAGCAGCTGTTTGTGTTTAAAAACCACCTGCACAAGTAGTTCTGTTTTCAGTGGAAGAAAATGTCACTTGTAAAAGGAAAAAGCCCTAAGGTGTTGGAGTTTTCTGGGAGTTTTAATTTGATGTGTATTTTTTCCTACTGATTGATGAATGTTCGAAGTGCAACTTTAGCCCTTGATAACTAATGAAACTGGGTGGTACTAACAGTCACCGTCTGGCACAGTGACATGTAATGAAACTGACCCCCTGTGAGGAAGGAGATTGGGTTTTGACCCAGCATAAAAGTCCCAGATCCCCTGATTTCAGAAGAGGAGAGATTGAGAGGCAGAGAAAAAGAAGCAGCATCTCCATAGAGTGAAATTACTGGGCAACAGGTTAAGCTCTTGCATGGTTGGGCAATGACTAAGAAGACGTGATGTGTGCAGTACGTAAGATTCCCTAGGCAAGGAGGATGGATACCAGGGGAAAATCTCACCCTCCTTTAAAGCCCGTGGGAATTTTCGGGACTTTTTCTTAAGGGGCTCCTGAAGTGTAATGGGGAGCGATAACATTATTTCCCAGCCATCGCTAATCTCGAGGAGTTGAGGTTTATATTACACTCGTGTGTTGCGCTGGGGTGTTTGTGAAGCCATCGAGTGCAGCCAGGAGTGGCCCCGAGCCTGTCCTGGCCCCGGGGAAGCCCTGTTTGCACTCTACATGTGCCTTTCTTGGCCTTTCTCCTGCTGCTCCTAATGCCTTCCAACCTGTCTTTCATTCACCCCAGTGTGGCATTATTTTAGATTAAGTTCTTTCCAAGTCATGTTAATTCTTTCATTTGCAAAGAAACAGCTGGACTGAGTACCTGCATCCTTTCCACTCTCCCAAAAAGTGTCTGTGTGCTTGGTGCTACCTCTGCTTGGCAGTATGGGATGCTCACGGGACAAGAAACCATATCAGGCCAACAGTAAATGGCAGCAGATTCTGGCTTTCAGCCCCTGCTGAGGCTATTAGATGATGATTTTTTGCTGCAAAGCTGGCACTGAACCTCCCTGGACCAGGACTATTATAGAAGGTCATTTATGTGTCAGATGATGGGACCAGTATCCATGAGAACAGTAGCAAGCTAAGAAATAAATTGTGCCAAAGTTTGAAGCGATTTACATCATTATATATATATATATATATATATATATATATATATATATCTTTTTGGATGTATTTAGGTCTTAATGAGTGTGTTTGTTCATTCAGCCATCAATTCCATCCAAGTCGTTTGAAGAAATTGTGAGTAGCTCACAACCCGCCTCAGCAGAAACCAGGCTGGCTGTGTGTCCCAGCAAGAGAACTTCTGGAGTGTAGCAAACATTTTCAATTTTGGTCCTCTTTGCAGACGGGTTCACTGCCTCCACTGCCTTCCAGGCTTCCCCCTACTCTATCTGCAGCTTTGCTGTCCTCACGTAGCAGTAGCTCTATCCTCCAGTTGGCGTTTGGGTGGGATAGTCGCCCTCCTCCCTTCTCTGTGCCAGCTAGACTTGGTTGCAATAAATTGGAAATTGGAGAGGTCTTGGCGTACCATGGCTTGTAAAGGCCTTGTAAATGGCTTGTACAAAAAATTTTCCAAATGGAAACAGCACTGTGCCGTAAGTTTAAAGTAGCTTTGATAGGAAAGAGAGGTAAATATATGCCTTTCTACCTCCGCGGGTGTATTGTAAATGCCAGACAATGGAAAACCAGTAAAGAAAAAAGCATCTGAAAGCAAAGAAAGCACTTGGGAAGTTAGGCTTGCTTGCTTTTTGGCTTGTATATTAGCTAAACTCAGCAGGCTCTTCAGACACAACTGGTTTTAGCATAAAGGCCACTGCAGGGTGTTTGTGAAACCACTTGATGATGTGCACTGGTAGGAAGCTGCTCTCACAGTACAAAACCTGCTGGAATACCAGGGACTGGCAGCCCCCGTTGGCATTTTAGGAGGGCTGTCTGAGCATAAAAGTGAAATGTTCTCTTCCCACTTAGTGCATATTCTCAGGCTTTAGAAACTGGCTAAGAACTTGGTGGAAAGCGTCCTGCTGGTGTCCTTGTCATTATGACAGGCTGGAAAACTTCCAAAATTATTTAGGCAGGAGGCTGGCAGGTGTGGCTGGGATGCATGAGAGGGAAGGGAAAGCATGGCAGAGATGAGCTACTCCTTCTGCAGAGGTTGGATCCAATTCAGGGGCAATGCCAGGACCGTGTCCCGTGGGAGACTTGGCCTCTCCTCTCCCTCACCTGCAAAGGTAGTTTGCACCGGGCCAAGTAAGGTTTGGAATAATAAGGGCCCAAACTCATGTGAGCAGGCTTAGAAAGGCATTCAGAGCTGAGCAAGGAGGCACGGGCCAGGCAGCTGTACAATATGGCCAAGCAAGACGGGCATGGGGATGGGTCCATAAGGGAAGGTGCTGCCATGTTCCCCTCCTGCTCCCTGGGTGCAACTCACCCTTGTACAGGCACTTGCTTCACCACGAGAGAAGCTGACTAAGGCAGAGGAACTCCCCCAAAACAAACCTTAAAAAAGTCAATACTTTCCTGCCAAATTAGTTTCCTGAGCTGGCTTCCCAGGGCTTGAGATGAACAGCAAACTGGCCCCATGGAGAGGCCAGGGGAGCTCACCCTGCTCCTGCCCTGACCTCTCAAAGAGCCCAAACAGATCCCAGGTCATCCTCAGAGGGAGGTGAGTCTGCAGGTGAGGAAGAAATGCACTGCAAATAGGGAAACCCTCTCTCACCTGGGAGGATAAGAGTTTTGTACCAGTAGCCCAGAGAAGAACAAACCCTCTCAAAAGAGGTGGCAAAGCAACAGAGGGATCCCCAGGAGAGGAGCTCCGACTGTCATCACTGTCCTCAGGGCAAATAGCATTGGTTTCCAGGACTGACAAGGGCATTGTTGTCATATTTATATAAAAACACACAGCTGTAAAACCGGAGCTAAATGTTTGCAGGGTAAAGAAGTGACTTCACTGGGAAGGGTTCCTTAACAAAGCTGAAAGAATAGTGGGCAAATCCATCACTGCTCCTTACTCAGCCTTCGTGTAGGTTATCTTTCTATCAGTATTCTGCTAATCTCTGAGTATCAGAGCTTTGTTTGTGTGGATGTTGGTGTTTAAATAGGTTTGAATACAATTTCAAACATTATATTCATTTATAAATGTCACTGTTCACAATCACGTAGCAAAGAGAAGCAGTTCTGCAAAACCTGCACAACTAAAAGTTAAACAAGTTGCAAGCAACCACAGCAACGTGGGATGGTTTGCTATTTGCTGAAGAAATCACCGTGTAGTGTTTAATAACAACAGCCGGCAGTCTGGCTGCATACATTTCATGAAAGCAGTGGAGAAAGCGCTGCAGACAACCTTTTCATTGCTATTTTGGAGCATAAATTCAGTTTGTGACTGCTTGCAAGATTTCTGTTGTCATCTGCTCATGCAGAACGTATCTGCAACACCTCCATAGGCAGGTGCTTTAAGTGTATATATAAATTCATCTTCGTAGTGGCCACTGGTGCCACAACAAATGTCATTCCAAACAAACTCTCTGCTACAGGCTGTGTTGGAAATCATCATTTAACACATCATTTAGAGTACATCAGAGTGAATCTCACGCAACCTGACCATGCTAATTCCCTACTGAAATTACCTCTTTTTTTTTTAGCATTTTGACATTAAGAATGGAATCAAAGTCCTTTAAACATGTGGGTGCTTTGGTTTGGTGCTTAGCATTGGGAAATGAGGGTCTATAGTGCAGTGCCTAATTATTATTTTTCACGTGAATGCCACAAAGTAAATCACAGTATATGTACTGATACTGTGACTTCTGTATGTGAACAAAAAATTACATGGACTGTCTGCTCATTTGCTCACTTATTAAAACTCAGCTTGCTAAGTCCAAAAGGGTTGCCCAGAAGTAATTCTCTCTGCTCTCCCAGCCTACGTAGGAGAAATCCAGTAGATAGGATCTCAAAGCATTTGTCAGCATTTCCCTGCGGTCAGTGCAGACACATAACTTTCTGTTTATTAACACAACTAAATTCAATGGGGCCTTTCAGCTGATTTGATCCATGCATTGAAAGTAACTGAGCAGTCCCATGTAGCTGTTCAGGCTCCGTTGTGTATTTTTGGAAAGTCTCTATGTCTTCCCAGGAAAGTAGAGAGATATTTCTGAGAGATAACCCTCCCACCCTTCATCTTGATTTATACTGCAAATTATGATTTTAAACAGTATTTTCAGTCAGGTAGGATGAGCTGTGACTGTCCTTTGTTTCCAGTCCGTGCATTCAGGGGGGCTGTTTTCCATCTTGTCTTGCTCTCTGCTCTTGACCACCCCACACAGCCCTCTAAGGTGTAAAATGACCGAGCAATAACTCTTTGTAGCACCCACTATCCATCTTACCTACCTTTTCACTCTTTCTTTGGGGTAAATGTTGCTTTAGATATAAATCAGTGCTTCTGGTTCAGTGTGTTCTTGTTCCAGCACTTTTGAAAGGGTGTGAACAGTTACATATTTATTCAGACTCGTGCCTTATAAAGTACATGGCTGCAGTGACAAACTCCTCTGGGTTGTTTGTTTTACGGTGCTATTAAAGAGGGCGATGCTGGCTAATGCCAACTGATGAGTTCAACTGTGAAATTATGGTAACGTGACAGAAGAAACAGCAGAAGAGACAACAAAATTCAGGATACTGAGCCAGGAGAGCAGAACTGCCAGCACCTCCAGCCTGTGCTCTTCTGTAGCAAATAAAAAACCCCACCTCACCCCGTGATTTTCCCATTGTAAGCAATAGGAGCTCCAGGCAAATATCTGGTTTATAACATGTTTATCACAAAGGAGTGTGGGCTGTACACCAGGTAATGTTCCTTCTCTGACTGCTAAATAAACCCTTGAATTGTTGTGCTCTCTGTCTAAAGGCAATCAGGGTTTTTCTATTGCTCTCAGTCGGGACAGGATTTCATGATGGGAATATTTTTATGCTTCTGCTCTGTACTTTGAGCATTTGTTTCTGGTGACTTTATAGTGGATCTCTCTGTATGATCCTTGTTGTCTTCTTCGGTCAAACTCTGACATGTCCAGTATGCTAGAGGGACCTCCTCTACTTCCAGAGATTTATCAGACCTATCCCTTAGTAAATTATTCTTATCAATGCTGGCTGCTTTCAGTTATGGGTAAAGATGTTTCAGAATGGAAACTTATCAGAGTTAAAAAACTCACTTTTGACATTGCATTCTTCTGAAATGCCTTTCATTTTCCCTCTCTTAAAAGTGCCGTATTACACACAGGAGATCTGTTTCCCCTTGGGAATTTAGCATCAAAACACAGCCTTTACCTCTGCCTCTGTGTTGTCTCTGTGCCACAAACCCTCTTCCAGGTGTCTCTCTATTTCACGTCAGTCCCTGTGCTACAGCTTCATGGAGAAAAAAATATATGTCACAATTCCCTTTTCTGAAGCCATGAAAGAGGTCCGACTGACCTCAAGGAACCAAGTCCTCCGATGTATAGCCAATGGGTCCCCCAGTAAAAGTGTCCACTCCACTGAGCCCTGAATATGGACTTATGCTTCATGTCCTGTTCTTCCAGCTACACATCTAAACATGAAGTATCCAGAAAAGTACAATTTTCAATTAATGGCTGTTTGGGGTTTTTCTGAGTGGTGCTCTGAAAAGATGTTCTAACCCAAATCTTTCAAACAAAAATATTATTATGGCAGTTTATGTTTCTGAGGCTGGACTCCTAGAGAATAGGATGCCAACTCCACATGGAGATGACCATGGCTGCTCTGAGTTTACATCAGTGTTGCTCCACTGACTGCAGTGGAATGGCATCAGCCATCAGCAAACCCCATCCTATCCCTGAATCTGGGAGGCTTCAGAGAAGCAGATTTGATTCTAACATTTAAACTCTTGTTAGAGTACTTATTTTCTATATGAGAAGCCAGTAAAAACCCACTCTTTGGTATATGACAATGTATAATTAAAAAATGAGGGAGAGAGAAGCGGACTCAGGAGAATGTCGTGAGTGTAGGACCATGCAGCATTCCCATCCCAGGGTTGATCCACAGCCCCCCGTGGTGGGGTCTGCCCCCTTCCCACTCCTGCCCTCTTCCCTGAACACAGCCTTTCCTTTTACACAAAGAAATTAATTGGGTACAATTAGGCTTAAGTAGCTCTGTAGATTAACTAAGTACAATATATACCAGCATGGTGGTCTGCTGCTGCAGGGCCTCAGGGGGCCGTGCTGTCCCCTGCAGCCCCCCAAACGCACTCCTGTCCCAAACCACACCCTGGCCGTGGGTAGCTGCCCTGCACTGGTGTCTGCTTGGCTGGAGGGGGCCTCAGAGGGAGCAGAGGGTCTGGTTGTGGCTATCCCCCTCTAAGTCTGTTGTGTTTTGAAGCAAGGGACTGGCTGGCAGCATTTGGCACGTCTTCAGCTGTGCAAACAGTGTGACCCCCCCTTCCTGCAGTGCTCCCGAGGGCTCACCCTCATATAGGGGCCAAGTCTTGCTCCGAGCCTCTTCAGGAGGTGGCCTCGAGGGTCTCGCGTGATGCTTTGGGGCAGGCGAACAGCGCGATGTTGGTTGGTATCGGACCGGGTCTGCAGCCTCCTGGGGACTCTGCCCAGAAACAGCTAAATATATTTTTCCTTGTACATGACTTCACCACACCAGCAGTGAGATACCATCTTGCCCTTTGTGTTCGGGTTGGATGACATTTTCTTCTTTCCCAAGCGGCAGGCAGCACGGCCCCGTCCTGGCTGGCAGGGAGGAGCGGCATGGCCTTCTGCCCGGCAGCTTGCCCAGATCTCCCCTGATAAGGAGCAAGGAGCTGGGAAACATCAGGCTGGTTTTCTGTCTCGGTGCCCAAGCTGGCGGTGTAGGTGCAATGTTCTGGATTTGAGCTAGAAAGGGATTATTTTTGAGTACCAAGTGTACTGTTTATGGAATAGCACTTGGCTTTTCTTCCCTGGGAGCTTTGGGTAACATGCATTTCTGTCAATACTCATTTATTTGACTCATTATTAAATGTGAGCAAACATTCGGGTTCATGGATGTACATGGATATATACCTGTGCTGTGCTTATACCTGACACCCCCACACACAGACTGCCGCTGTATTTAGTTTGCTCCTTGGGAGCCAGGAATGCCTGAGAAGTGAGGCAAGGAGGAAGGGTGAGCAGCTGAGTGCTGCCTCAGCCTCCCCAGCCCCACGTCTGGAAAGGGTGTGAGAAGGTCACTTGCGTCCTTCCGAACGCACCTCCTGTCACCAGCTGATTTGCAAAGAGGCTAATTTTCAAAGAATATCACTTCGGGTAATTGCAAGGTTTTCACTTTACAGTCCATCCAAGCTGATAGGGAAAAGCTGATAGAAAAGCTGATAGCTCTTCTGTGGCAGGTTGGGCCTCCAATGTGCAACCTGGGCATAAAGTTCCCCTCATCTGAAGGCTCCATTGGTTGCTTAAATACTTCATTTTCCCACCAAATATCGCAGAATTTAATATATGAATGGAGTCAGCATCCCATAGTCCTTCAATTTTGCAGGGTCAGATATCCACTGATTGTAACACCAAACTCCCCCAAGATTTGACATATGTTAGCACAGTATTTTTGTAGATCTCGATAATCTTAAGTTAAAAAAATTAAACAAGATGCTGTCTGAAGCAGCGATACACCCCAAAAAAGAAGGGGCATAAAATGCCCCAAAGCATTAATTGTTACCAAATGTATGTGAAAGAGGTACAGCTGGCATTCATACAGAGGCACCATTAAAACCGAAGGACATTGTTTTAGGATTGAACCAAATAATTTATTTTGGGGGAAGTCTTAAGCAGAATCTACCCATTTGTGGGGTTTTTAAAGAGTTTGATTCACTTATTTACTTTGGATTTTTGTGTTCACTTTCATCCCCTTTTGTACTTCCTTGGACAAAATCCAAACAGGCAGAGTAACTACAGAAAAGCTGTTCTCACCACAGGGAAATAATGTATTATGCTAATTCCAATTAAAGGAAATTTCTTAAACTGCAAATATAGCCTTCAAGAGAGAAATGAAAAGTGTGGAAATTAACATTCTTGCCAGATTTCCAGCTCAATTCTGCATACTCAGGGGGTTTGGGTCGGGCTCAGATAAGCATCCAAAATTTGGGGATGTTTATCCAAACCTTATTTCTGAACCTTCTAAGTTCACTCCTGACTAATCATAATGGAGTTAGTGGTAGCAGGATATGAATGTACAACGTTTAGCTTAGAAATTGGCAGCTCCTCATCATTTCACAGCTAGGAGCCTTTGACCAAATATCAACTCTGCTAACCAAAACAAAATAAAATAATGCCTTGACTTGGTCTCCAGCCATACCACCTTGTGCTACAGCCCTGGAAGATCTTTCAAGCAGGGCTGGGCCAAGACAGGCTTTGGCTGAGAGACCTCTCGGGAAAATATTGATGTTACTGGAAGCATCCCTTGTGATTCAGGAGGTGACACTTTCCCCGGGCCGCTGTTGAACCCGTGTGACTGTTACGTGTATGGAGGTGTTCTTTCAGAGGGCTGGTGGGTCATTAAAGATCATTTCTGAACGGCTTAGATGTTAACTCTGTGTTCACCTGAAATGCTAATGTGGTAACCAGCTATTTCACACAGCCAAGGAGCTCCCAGCTGGAGGTGGTACTCCTCGCTCCACTGCCTTCCTGCTCCATCCCCAGGCTCTTTGCCTGTTCAGACATGAAGGATGTGAGTTCCCTATAGAGTTTGATGTTGAAAGAGATAGTAGTATTTTTTCAATAAAATGAGTGGAAGATGACTGAGGGTCAATGAATTAGCTCCTAAAGAAGCAGGCTTTTTTCTCTGTTCATTGCTGCTTTTGCCATCGCACCCTTTGCTTTAAACATAGGAGAGGGCACCTGTGTCTTGCTGACCTGCTATAGGCAACTCCCAACTTACTGTACACTTTACCATGATGCAGCAAGCCATAATATTAGCTGAGGAGATACCATATACCTGTCCTCCAGGGATATCACCATCTGAACCACCACCAGGCTACCCCCTAGCCACCCACTGAACTTCTTCCTCCATACATTTTATTTTAGTCAAGGGGTGTCACCCTAAGTAGCTGTACCTGATTTTTATTCTGGCATTGAAATTCAGGTCAGGAATAAATCCATCCAAGTGGAAATTCTTCCTAAGTAAAAAAGCACTGTGAAATGTTCAATGAAGCTATACCAGGAATGAATTTGACTAAGTGAACTTGGATTGCAGTTACTCTGTCACCTAAAATCCCTTTAGAATTCGGTTAGACTTACCTCTGAAATACAGAAGTTAAATCTGCAGGATTGTAATAGAAGACATTCCATTGAAGCTTCCATTTTAAAGAAAAAAAAATAATCTGTCATTTGAGAGTAACAACAGACATCATAAAAACACATTAAGAAATGTTCAAAACATATTTGAATATAGTCTTTACTGCTACAGAAAAATACTAGAATTTTAAAAAGTTCGGTGATTATTCATGTAAGATATTTTGTGAAATACATTTTATAAAACATCGTTTATATTCTTGCCATTTCTGTTGCTTCTTCCTGCTGAAATCAGCAGAAATAATTGCTTACTTTCTACCAGACCCTCTGTTCACCAGTAGCATAGATGTACAACTGTGAAAGATTTTTACAGTAGCAATGTGACAGTTTAAACTAAGCACCTGTTCCCATCTAATGTAGATTTGGCAAGATGCTAGCTTCGATGTAGCTTATGCCACTCAGATGTCAATTTTTTCTTCATTAGGCCAATATATTAGTGAACTACACCATGCTCTAAAATTCACATCAATCTCCCATGTTTACTCTTTTTTTTTTTTTTTTTTTTTGTAGTTGCCTTCTACTTCCAAGGGAAATGAGCAACTTTTCATACATCACTTTTTTCTCTTCCCCACATGAGTCGATACATAGTTAGCGTTTGAATTTGAAGTGGGTATTCAGACTGGAAAGTGGATTTTGTGTGTGTGTGTGCACCATAGCATTGCTGCCCCGCAGCAGCTGCATCACAAGCATTTTGGCATCCTGCGGGGTGGAAGCTTGAGGAAATGGGGGGTCACTGCCCAATATATTCAGTAATTATTGTTATCGCTGTCACTGAGAGATCTGTAATGATATGACTGAGGGTATTTAGAGAACAGAGAGAAAACCTGAATTGCCTGACGCTTGTAGAAATAGTTATTGGGAGTCACAGTTGTAGCTGGGTTTGGTTTTAGAATAAGCAGAAAACCCATTCCTAACAGTTGTGAAGACGTGATGGGCTTCTGTAATTTCAGGGAGAAAAATCGGAAAATCATGTAACATATGTCTGCTGATAACTGCAAGAGGAACAAATGCTTTCCATCCCAAAACACGTTGTACCATCAGTGTTTCAACAGCTCCTATTTAGACATTCAAAAGAAGGCATTTTTTATTATGATTTCTGCCTTGGGCTCTGATCAGCAATGTAGAAAAAAGCAAGCAGGAGCATATGGTTGCTTATCCTTCCTTCTTGTTTCCTTTTACTCTAGGCTCTTGAAAGGTCATAAAATAGGGAAATAAAAAAAGCCACTGAAGTGTAGTTTTGTTAACTTTATCTTCTGAATGTTAAACATTGTTTCAAATTTCTTACGGTACATAAAATGTTTTGCCTTGCTGTATCATGTATACAGAACTTCAAAAAGTAAATGAGACAGCTCAGAAAATGTAATGGATGTGTAATAACAGCTCTTTAGATCTCATGTTTTTAGCATCACATCTTTTTGTTCCTAAAGGTGCTTTTAACATGATATCTAAAGCTATTTTTGAAGTCATTTATTTCTGCACGGTGATAGGTCTTATTTTGTAATTAGCCCATGCTTTCTATCTTGCTGTAGTGTGTGAGCACCCCTGAAATGTTGTTTAGTCTTCGTCAACCCTTTTTGTTTTCCTTTCAGAAGGCATTCACCCTAATAACTTCCATTTCACGGATGCAGTACATCCTAGCTCCCTTTGGCACCTTCTGAAAAAACATTTTGAAATTGTTGCATTGGAACAGAGTTCCGTTCTCTTTGTTGGGCATTTTCAACATAAAGAAATTTTCCTGTTTCCCTTAAATTCACTCATCACATGGATTTCAGCTGATGGTTTTTAAACCACTTTTGCTCCACATCCTGTTACTGTGGGCCCCAGCAGTGCTGTGTAAGGGCTGTCAGCGGGAATGCAGCATGCTGGTGGCAGGCACATCAGTAGAGACCAGGTCTGCCCCATCTAGCTGGAGCTTTAGGCAGAACTCAATTGCTAAATCATGATTTAGTCTATTTAGGGCATCTCTAGTACATCCAGACACAATTTATTCTGATGCAAACTGGTGTGTGCTCAGTGGGAATGGCGGCTTCACTAGTGTTTTCTAATCTGCTATCATTTGCATATATGCAGTCCAGAGAAGTTAACAGGATTTCCCTGATGTGCTTGCCAGCAGTAGCAATGGCACTGGTTTCCTCTAGTATATCAAGCAGGTCGCTGCTAATCAGTCACCGTCGGGCTTTTCGTGCCAGCTTCTCTGCTCATTCTGCTGCTGTGTGCACGAGCAGCCACAGCGGGGAAGGTCTGCAGGTGCCAGCACGGGTCCCAAAAAGCTCCAGGGGTAAAAAGAACAAATTTTTAATATTCAGTGCGAAATTTTAGCCACCCCATACCTTCATAAACCAGCACAGAGGGAAGTCTGAAGGTATGGCCACTGGGTGAGAAATACTCATCTGTGTCGTCTGGGGATGGCTCCAGATCCAGCAGGGTACAGTGGGGTCATGGCATTAACAAAGGAGGTTTATGAACTTCATCCTCATGTATTAATGACTTTAGGTATCCTGTAGTAGCATTTTGCACACAAAACTCCTCAGGACATGACCAAGCGTGTGTCCACTGAAATTGTGTGCAGGGGCCAAAGGGGGTGGTTGCGGTGGGACCTTGCTTGAGTGGCCTGGAAGTGCCGGGAAGCTTGGAAGCAGAGGTAGAGAGAAGAGCTTGATAAATAAGAGGATGTGAAACTGAATCACTGCATGGAGATGAATCAAAATTAGAAAATCAATAGGTATTGATCTGTATATATCACACAAATAACTGTGCCTGAAGAGATGCCCAGATTTAACATGCTGATTATACGGCAGTCAGTAGAAATAACTTGAGATCTGAAGAGCTATTACAGTTTAGTTGTTCATGCTGCAGCTGAACCTGATAATATCTTAGTTGAAGTCTCTTTTAAATTTTTTTCTGCCTGAAGTTCTTGGTAACAAGTATATTTAATCAACAAACCAAAACCAAAGAACAGATTTTTGGCTTACAAAATACTCTTGAGCCATCCAAAGCTGGAGTCCAAACACTAAAAATTCTTCCGAAAATATACACCTTTCATTTTAACTTCCATTTGCTTTTACTACCGGCCTCGCTCACACAAGCCAAGGTCACTTCAGATGTGTCTGCTGGACACTTGACTACTGACAGGAGTTGCAATGAATCACCGGAACAACATCATCTGTGGTCACCAAAGCCTTCATGTGGTTGGTTGGAAATCAGGACAGCCATAAGATTTTGTTATATCCCATTCATATATAACCCATTTATGTCTTAATCTTTCCATGCCCCTTAAACTGGTGGAGCTGTACTGTATCAAAAGGAACAAGGATTTACTGGAGTTTTGTGGGTTCTGGTCAGTCTTTGCATTTGGTGTTGACCTTCCTCCCTCCTTCCCATCAGTAGATGTGTTAATGAAGGAAGGATGTGTTTGGCTCTCAGTGTGGCCAGTAGCTGCCATCATTATTGCTTTCTTCAAGATTATCATGGTGTTCTGTGTTCCCACATTTTTCCTGCTAAATTTAGGGCAAATACAAACCTAATAGATGTGTAAAAAGGCTTCAGATCAGTTACTTGTCATACATGGGCAAGCACAGTCTGAAACAGCTACAGAATTACTTCCCATCTTTATTCATGGATTGATAATATTCATTTTCCTTTGCAGGATTAGATTTGCTGAGCAGATTGCTGGGCATATAAATGATATTTTGGAATTAAACCCTCACATTTTATAAATCATTCAAGCTAATTCAGTTTCTTCTTTCTTAGAAGTATCTCCTGGTCCACAACAACCTTGTTCTAAACCTACTGTTTTCTGTTTGAGACAAAATTAATGAATTAACTTAGAGAATTAAATAAGAATTAAGTAATTCTGAAGTGCTAATGAGCACTCACAGCTCCCACTTTCATCTTTTATAGCATTGTTAAATATACCACAAACACTAGGGAAAATTGTAGTCATTCAGATTGTGACATATATTTGTACTTTATTGCCTAAGCTGACAGATTTCCTTCGTGCAACATATAACTGGTTTGAGCTTCTGTTCGCAGTGCCTGGCAGGAGGGCTTCTATCTTCAGTTTATTTTGGGAGGTGTAACAAATATTACATCAAAAGGACGGGATGCACAAGTATCTGGCATATCCTGTGATTCCTGCAGGTTCCCAGAGGCACCATGCTTGGGTTTGATCCAGACCTTGTCCAGGACTGCAGCCGTGATGTGCTCCAGCACCCCAAGTGCCAGTACTGTGCCCCAGCCCCCCGGTCCTGAAGTTGAAAGGGGGGGGGGCGCGTATCTAGGGCTGGCTTTCGTCTGGAGATGGACCAGCTCTTCCCTCCACAGCCCTTGGGGCAGCCTGGGTCTTGTCTGAGCATCCTGTCCAATCCTGGGATTGCACAGTAATTTTGGGTGGAAATTGGACTCTGTCTGAGCTCAGTCATTCCTTCTGACCACCAGTTCAGCTCCAAGGTAGTCAGCTGTCTTATGTCAGTGCTGTCTTCAGCATTTTGAGCTGCTGGTGCTTTCCTGATGAACACGCAACCATCTTCCCAGGCCCCAATCACATTATAACTCCTTGAAAAGTCAACAGAAATTACCACCTTCTTTAGCTGATACATCCTACGATAGCTCCCTTAACTTCAGCAAATCTTCTGCTTTGCCCCATGTGAGGATCTGGCCTGGAGGATGCACAGGGAAGAGTTTTATAAAGGGAAAAAAATAATCTTAAGTGCTGTATTTACTATACTGGATTCTCAGCAATACAGATCATTCAGTCTCTGAAATCCTTCCTGGTAGAAAGACATCTATTCTTAACACATTGCCTCCCTTTGCTTCTATGGGCCCCAAAAATTGCAACCTTGAGAGCATGTCCATGCCCTGCTGCATTTTGCGGCCACTAAGTGAGGTTTAGCAGCGGCCGGTGTTGTGGTTGGGGCAGGCTCTCCCTGGCTCTGCCTTGTGGGGATCGTGATCCATCCTATGTTCTGCACTTGAACGATTGCTAGGTGACTCCTAGCAACAAGACTTGACATCATGAACTCCATTTCACATTTCTCCCACAAAAGTCGAAGGCAGAGTTTTATGTATCCTCCCCAAAACTTTTTCTGTAGGAGCAGCTTTCATTCATGGTACCAATCAGCATAACGTGCTTATGTTTAAAGATCTGTTCCAAAGCCTCAACTGTTCATTTCCAAAGCTAAAATATTTTCCTAGCTAAAAAAGGGCGATAAAGTACAATTTCTGCTACAGATGAGCCATATTAAAGCATGAAGAGCTGTTTTAACTGGCAGAGACCAAGCAGACTTCCCCTATTCATCCATGAGAAGCCGTGAACACCAGCGGGCAGATAGGAGTTTCTGTTCCTTGCAATCAAAGGAAAGAAGCAAAAAGCAACTTCTCAGTGAATGAAAGTTATGGGAAAATATCGCATGAGGTTCCTTCCCAGACCGCCACCGATTTTCTCCATGAGCAGATCTCCATATTCCATCTGTCAAAACAAAACTATAATCTTCCCATCCAGCACACTTTTCATCCCGTCCATGCCAACTGTAAGCTTTTTAGGGCAGAGACTCACGTTTCTTATTTTTCTACACAGAAAGGGTCCCTGTTTCAACTGGGGCCTCTAGGTGCTGCTGTAATACTAATAATACAAATACTCATAATTCTGCTAGTGGCAAATTTAGCCCAACATTTTCGTCTTTAAAAAGTTATATGGAAAAATGGTTATAAAACAGTCTCCATCCTCCTTCAAATTCTGCAGGTCATTTTGCATCTGCAAAACTCGGTTCATGGATTGATATGCATCTTATACCTTGCATCTTGGGAATGTTTTCTCTATGAATCTCACACAAAATCTGCAGCATGACTTGTGGATGAAAAAGCCACAGGAAAAAAATAGCTGCAGCTGTATCACTTGCCTCCCTCCTTCACATACACACATGCCCACTGCTTTTTTTTTTTTCCCCTTTGTTTTATCAGTATGGTCCTAAATTACCAAGTTTGAAATTTCTTCAACAAATAAAGGATGCATGCCAGAACACAAGTGCCCTGAGGGATCTGAGTCTTAGGGGAAAAAGCCCTTAATTTCCAAGTTTATAGGTAGCAGTACTTTTTTGAAATTGGAAAATGTTCAACTCCTTTATGAAAGAAATCTGCCACAAGGATATGCTGATGTTCACACCTATTTCATTAATAACCCATTGCGATCAATGGGTTATAGGACAGGTTTATTTTGACACCTGTATCAAATATATTCTCCCCTCGCCCCCAAGATTTTCTCGGTGAGCAAAATCTCCATGTGCAAAATCTCTTTAGTGCAAACCAGGTAGCTCTCGCAGTAAGATTTTTCAAAATTAATCAGGCACCTTTACCCATGTGTGACTAATTTATGTGGAGCAGCACTTCAAATGCACGGCCAGGCGGGCTGCTGTGCATCCACAGCACTAGTTAAGCATTTACTGGTCAGGACCCTGGTTTGAGCACCCAGGGTGGGTGCACACAAATAGCTCTGCCTGTGATGGTGGGGAACCTGACCCACTCACGTGGCACCTATAGTCCAAATACTTTACGACTTAATCCCGGAGAGATTGCCTGAGTATGGGATAAGGATCAACCCTGCAAGTTCCTCCACCAGCTGAATAAATTAGCATTCCTGAATTTCAGTCCGCGGATTTATCTACCAAGCATGACTCAAACTGTTGACAGGGATTTTAACCTATTTATAGTTTCATAACGAGCCCGTAACAAAGAATTCTCCCTCTCCTACCCACATGTAAATAATATCTAACGTTACTGTCAGAGCTTGGCAGGGCAGCAGTGTGGATCCTTAGCCTGCCTTTAACAGGCTATCTCTCCACTCATAAGCAAGTTCCTTGCAATAGGAGGAGGATTAATCGCCGCTATTAGAGCCCTTGCTTTCCTCTGCAACCTTCTCTTTCCCAGGATGATGAGTTAATTCAGCTGGAACAATGTTAGTTCATCAAGTTTTGTGGTTTATCTGAAAATCGAATTGCAGTAATTTCATATGCCAGCTGACTTAATGCCCGTTTAGTTTAGGTTTTAGACAACTCTGGTCGATGATCACAACAGATTTAACATGAAATGTAGGTGGGATGAAACTATAACAGCGATGCTTGCCGGCAGGTTTTTCTTCCCTGCTTAGGGAGCTGGTTATGTTGGCTGTCTGCACGTGTGTTTCTGCGTGTAGGATGTGTATTCACCTCCTCTGAACCGCCGCTAGAACCATCCACACATGTACATTTAAAATAGCAAATGCAAACCTGAAAATTTTAAAATGAGTGTTTGACTTTTTATTGGGTGATAAATTGCTTCTTACTCTTATAAAGTCCACAGGTGTTTATGTCCACTCTTGTATGCCTAGTTAAAACTTTGGCTACAATAGGAATGCTTTGAAAATAGCCAGTCGCTCCTAAAACTGATTATTAAAATAGAATTACCTGTTATGCATTACACTAATTCTTGTAGTGTAAAGTTCTGTTGCTTAACCCTTCCAATCCCTTTTGGCCTGGCATTTTCCCTGCTTTGACATTTTCTTTTCCATTCTTTTGGTTTGCAAATTCTGTTGTCAGACTCTGCATAGACAACAGGGCTTGCTGCCCCACACCCTTCAGGCCCAGCTCTTCCCAATGCAGTGAGGGACTCTGGGGCTGGAAAAGGTCTTCCAAAGCAGGCCCTCAGACTAGTTGGCAAATGAGAAGGCTTGAAAATTAAAAGTTTGGAAGATATGAATAGTTAAGGGATCCCTGTTAAATTCTTATGCATGTACATACAAAGGAAGGCTGCAAAATCCTTTTACGGTGCTTTCTACCTCCTGGCTATGGTGCCTTCTCAGGGAGGGTTTTTTAGATTTCTTTCATTTTTAGAAAAACTTTTGCACAAAGTTGTGTTTCCAGACAGACTATCAGTGGTTACATCAGGTGGGAGCCTCTGGCAACCCCACATACAGCCTCCATCTGTAGTGTCCCACTGCTCAATCTCTGGATGAGCAAATTGTGGGAATCAGGAGTTGGCACAAACCTAATATAGATTTATTCAGTTGTATTTCAGCAAGGATGAAGAAGAGCGTGCTAGAAAAAAACTAAATTGGACTTTTTTTGGTCATTTTGGTAGGTTTTAGAGGCCTATGCTGAAGGTCTTTTACTCTTTGGAAAATTAAGAGAGAAAAGAGCCCTGCCATGCTGCCCAACATATGGGGGGTGATGCAGAATAAGGGCATCACCAGTGGAGTTTCCCAGATTCTCCAGAATTTTGGCTTGCTTTCAAAACATTAGAAAGGTGAAGCACAGAAAAACACACAGCTTCTGGGTGGATGGGAGGCCGGCACCCACATCAATCAGCTTCAGCCTTAAATTGCCCCGTCTCTAGTAGGTGTTAAAATGAGGTAGCTAGTGCAGGTTTCCGAACCCTCCCCCCTGACTTTTATCTTAGCAAACGCTGGTGCCAAACTTGCCTGGCGGGGACTGTCTCGCCCTGCGGGTGCAGTAACCCTGAGCACGAGAAAGGCCCTGGCTGGATTTGGAGGCTTCCAGACTCTTCTGTAATGGAAGTAATGAACACTACGAAGGAAAACAGCAACAGTGCTCAACATCCAGCGCCAGAGCACGCGCCTTGGCAGGGAAACCTGGGGGAAGATTTGGAGGAGGAAAACAAGGCGATTTCTCCTGGTGGAACTCCCTTTCTGCTGCCTGTGCAGGGGGTGGACAAGCAGCACAGCATCCCCTGGCACCATGTTTTGGGGTTGGCTGTGAGGGCCATGGCTTGTTCGCAGTAAGGTGTAACATCTTCTCCTGCTGCGAGGAAGGGCAGTTTCTACAGGGTTTCCAAGCTTTCCTCCCCATTGGAGGAGCAAATTCACCCAGGCAGCTGGATACTAGTCACTGACCCGTTTTCACATCTTTCTTACTGATGGAGAAGGTAAATCTGCTGCGATTTCAGCAGTAACACCCAAGATCCAAAACCATTCAGGCTCAAACCCTGGCAGCATGGCTCGATGCCGACTAGAAAACTCCTTCCCACCTGGCAGCCCCTGCTCAGGAAGTTTCTCCTCAACAATCAGCCATGACAGTACCCACACCCGCAGGGAGACCCCCACCGGCAGGATGGGATGGACACGTGTGGGTGCCTGGACGCAGCAGTGCCTGCTCCAGCACCGGGCACACCAACGGGTTTGCACATGTGAGAGCTGGGTGGGACGTGGGGGCAGCGGGTCTGCTGGGACCTTGCTCACACCAGGACAATGGGAGGTGAGAAAGCAGAGTTGGGCTGTCAAGTTTGTATCAGGGTAAGAAGGAACGTGCTATTTTTAGGAGAGAAAAAGTGGAGCCTTTCTGCTGAGTACTAGTTGGCTTCTGGCAGTAGCAGTCTCGTGGCTGCTCCAGACCATAAGAGGGGGTGTAAGCAGGCAGCAGCGCCCGTGGGAGCACAGGGACAGCTGCACCCACACCTGGGTGCTACCAGTGCTGGGGGACAACTTGTGTGCACCTGACATGCATCTGCTCCATGTGGGCGCCGTGCATTGGCTGTACGGATGTATTTACCCCAGCAATAAAGCCCTGTGCCAGGGAGGGGGGGGGGGGAGGTTCACACAGCGGTAGAAGGAGAGGGGACCTAAACATGTGCTGCTGGAGGCTGCATATGCTCTGCAGTTCCCCCAGCACAGCCCCGTCCCCACAGGAGTCGCAGAGGTCCT
Organism: Athene noctua; assembly: GCF_965140245.1. Lineage (NCBI taxonomy): Eukaryota > Metazoa > Chordata > Aves > Strigiformes > Strigidae > Athene > Athene noctua. The sequence goes on from NC_134044.1 coordinate 25,070,047, forward strand.
TCAACTTTTTTTATCGCCTGCACATGCACCACTCTAAATTTTTGCAAGGATACGGGGTCATTTATTTTTTTTCCCCAAAGGCAGTTGGTATTTTTGGTGCAGGGTGTGTGTCTTTTCTGCACGCTCCTCATTTCAGAGAGTTAAATGCCCCTTACTGTCTGGTTATGGGGGGACAGCCCAGCTGGGTGTCCCCACCACAGCTCGGAGGTGTTTCGGGCTTTGCACCCTGCAGCTGCTGGAAGGGGATCCCCCTCCACTGGCGGGGTGAGCCCTGGGGGACCCCAGAGCCCCGCACTGCCTTGGGGAAGGGGGTGCTGGGCGCAGCAGAGCCCCAATCCCCCTGGGTCCCACAGCCAGGCCGGGGGGAGGAAACCCACCCTCCAGCAGTGCCGGCAAAGCCAGCCTGACCCGAGCAAATGAAAATAATCAAAAGTAATTAGAAGCGTGCTGGACTGCTCCTCGGAGATCTGTGTGAGAGAATAAACATGCCGGAGCCCTCCGAGCCACTGCAAAGGCCCATGTCTGAGCTGTTAGGTGCCCTGACCTTGTCCACATAAAGACGTGATTTATGAAGTGCAGGGCACAGCAGCAGGGCTTCTGTCTTCTCCAGAAGAACCAAATTACTGAGGTGGAGATTAACATGCTTTCAGTTGGGCCCATTTCCAGACCAAGGGAAATTTTTTATTTACATTTTTTTACCTTTAATTTCCTCCTCCTCTCCCTCACTTGAAAACTGCCTTTTGGCCGGGAGGGACGAGCCCGGCAGTGTGTGAGGGCAGGAGGGGCGGCCGGGACGGGGTACCAGTGCGAGGGGCTGTGCAGCACCACGATGTCCACCACCACTCCTTCACACGTGGGCTGGAAGAGATCCGGCTCTTCACCCTGAAATAAGCAGCAACACTTATGTATTTTCTTGATCTTATTTTTTTTTTTTTAAAGTTGATACCCGCAATGCAGGGCAGGAGGGATTAATATGCAGAAATTGTGTCGCCTTTCCTGCTTGTTGCTGTTTTCCTGGGTCTGTCCTGGAGTGTTTGGATGTGTTGGCGGGCAGTTGTTTTCCGTGTGTTTATTTTGCTTTGCTTTTCCTTTCTCTCTCCCTGCTTGATACACTCGCCCAGTATTTTAAACACTCACCGCAGTGTTAGTCAGGATGCTCAATGTTGTGTTTAGTCACCTTGAGAAATATAACATTAAACCCCACTTAAAAATGCGGTTATGAAGTGGCTTGCTCTATAAACATAAGGATGATATTAAGCCTAATATGAACATTTACGGTATTTTAAAAAATCGCCAGCAACTTTGATTTTTCACCATTGTCCTCTGCAGTGTTTGTCCACAGGAAGCCCATTAAAAGTGGACAGTGTAGTTATTTCATCTGGCTTTGGCTGAGCTGCTTTGCTTTGCTTTAATGATGTGCTGGAATGCACGATGCCCATAGGGTCTCCATTATGAGAACTTTTACTTCTGGGACGACCATGAAGTTAAAGGCTTAAAAGAGGCATCAGTTTACAGCCTGGTGGGAATTACTAGCAGACTCGAGTACTAACTCCTTGCTGCCTCTACTAATATAGCGACTTATTTTAAATAAACAATTGCAAAAGGGACCCTGTGGAAATATTTGGGCCTCTTGAAGCGCCTACCAAACCATCCAAGGGGAGAGAGAAAAGGCTGCAGATATGTTTAAAAGATTCTTGCTTTGAAAGAAGAAAAATATATATGTGTGTGCAGCTCCAACGTCCCCTCACGTGACCGGCGGCCAGGCGAGACTCGACCCCCCACGCCTCTCACCGCTCCCTGCCACCAGCCCCTCCACCTCAGAGGCATGGGCCTTCCTCCCCATCCTCCTCCTCCTCCTCGGAGGCCGGGGTACAGCCGAACTGCCAGGAGCGGTGCCGAAGGGGAATGAACAAAACCAGGGTGTTCCCCTCTCAAAAGAGGCAGTGGCAGGTCTGCAGCTGCAGACCTCCCGCCCCCATCCCTACTCCCATTCATCTTCCCACTCCTGCTCCCATTCCCATTTGCATTCCCACCCCTGTTCCATTCCCTTTACCTTCCCACTCCCTCTTCCATTCACATTCCCTCTCCCATTCTCATTCCATTCTCATTCCCTCTCTCCTTCCCATTGCATTCCCATTCTGCCTCCGTTTCCGTTTCCATTCCCGCTCCTGTTTCCATTCCCTCTCTCATTCCCATTCCATTCCCATTCCCACTCCTGTTTCCACTCCTATTCCCTCTCCCATTCCACTCTCATTCCCGCTCCCATTCCCATTCCCTCTCCCATCCCATCCCATTCCCATTCCCTCTCCCATCCCGTTCCATTCCCATTCCCTCTCCCATTCCCTCTCCCATCCCGTTCCATTCCCATTCCCTCTCTCATTCCCTCTCCCATCCCGTTCCATTCCCATTCCCTCTCCCATTCCCTCTCCCATCCCGTTCCATTCCCATTCCCTCTCCCATTCCCTCTCCCATCCCGTTCCATTCCCATTCCCTCTCTCATTCCCTCTCCCATCCCGTTCCATTCCCATTCCCTCTCCCATCCCGTTCCATTCCCTCTCCCGTTCCATTCCCATTCCCTCTCCCATTCCATTCCCATTCCCTCTCCCATTCCATTCCCATTCCCTCTCCCATCCCGTTCCATTCCCATTCCCGCTCCCGGCGCGTCCCGCGGCGGCCCCGGCCCGTGGCGCGGCGGCGAGCGCCACCTAGCGGCGGCGGTGTGCGCCGTGGCGGCGGCGGAGCCCCGGTGCCGGCCGGCCCCGCTCTGCCGGTACCGGGAGGCCCCTTTTGTTTATCCACCGGCGTTTCCGCCTTTTGTGGCGAAGCGGGGAGGGGGGAAGGGGGGGCTCCGGCTCCTATCGGGGCCTGTGATCAGACCTATGGGCTCGAGCAATCAGTTTCCCAGATTACTTGTATTTAATACACAATGCATCATAAAACAAATCCCTCATCCTGACAGGAAGAAAATAGAACAGCTCATAGCTCGAGCCGGTCCAATTTATGGCTAAATTAAAAAAAAAAAAAAATAAAAAAGAAGAGAGAGAGAGAGAGAGAAAAAAATAATAATAAAAAAAAAAATCTCCAACAATGGGCGAGCAGAGGGAGGGCAGGAAATCAATGGTCCGGCAAACCGGGCGGGCGGCGCGTTCTCAGGCCCGGGTGCTATGGGAATCTCCCACCAGGTTTTTTGAGGTTATTGACAAAGGAATTTTTTAAAATTTTTTTTTCTTCCTGTACTACCTACCTACCACCACCGCGTGCGGGCTGGTTTGTTTTTTGTTCCCCCCCCCCCCCCCCCCCCTTCTTTTCTCCCCTCCCGGCCTCGAACAATAGCTATTATCTGAAATAACAGTTCAATGTCACAGATAACAGGCCGCTGAGACGAATTAATCATCATCTCTTGTCACCCGGCTTCTCGCCCTCCCCCTGCCCTCCTTCCCCGGCCCCCCGGGAAAGAAAAATCGACTTTTCGTCTGAAAAATATATCTGCAGTTAAAAAAAAAAAAAAAAAAAAAAAAAAGGAAAAAAGTGGGTGGCACTTCTGGATCGTGCAATAAAAGATACACTTCAGCCCTCTTTTTTTTTTTTTCTTCTTCTCTCTTTCCCAAAACACACATATATACGTGTATCTTGCCGTAGTTAGCCCGGCCGGTGCTCAACTTTTCGGGCCGGTTTGCGGCTTTGCGTGGCGGTGGGATTTCGGGGCCGTTTGGCGAAGGCGGGGGGAGCCCGGGGGCCGCGGGTGGGAGCGGGCCCGGCTGCCGCCGCTGCCCCCACCGGCGGGGAGAGCCCAGCCTCCCGCCGGCTCCATTCATGGGATTCGTTACCAAATAAATACGGGAGGGGGGGTGGAGGGGGGGTGGGCGGAAAAAAATAAACCAAATCGTTTAGGAAGCGCCGGCAAACGGGGCGATGGTTCCGCGGCACCAAACGGGGTCGTTGGGAAATTGGCTGGGCGAAAAAAAAAAAAAAAAAAAAAAAAGTTGCGTTTCATTAAAAATTATTATTTAATAACCACAGAGACGGCGATAACGAGAATAACTCGGGTACCGAGCCGGGCGCGCTGGCTCCCGGAGCGCCGGGAGAAGCCGTCGGGGCGATCGCGGCGCGGCTGCCCGCCAGCCGCAGTCCCGCTGCGGGGCCGCCCCGACGGCGCTCCCGGGAGCGGGGGGCGAGCGGCCGGGCAGCGGCGGCGGGGGGGAACGACCGGCGTATAAATAGAGGCTGAGCGGCGAGGGCCCGAGGCACCGCGCACCGCCGCGGCAGCCCCCCGCCGGCCCCGGGCGGGGGATGCGGCCGGAGGGACGGGCCGCCGCCTCCCCCCCCTCCTCCCTCCCCGGGCTGCCGGTGAGCCCCCGCGGCGGGGCCGCTCCTCCGCGACCTGGCGGTGACCCCCGGCCGCGGGGCCGCTGTCGCTTTAAGCGCGCCGGGAGCGCCGCCGCCGCCCGGGACGGGGGGGGGGGGGGGGGGGGGGGGGGCGGCCGCCGGCGCGGCCGGGGCTGCCCCGCTTTAAAGAGACAGTGCCCGAAAGGGGAGCGGCGGGCTGGCAGGACCCGACGGGGTGGGCGGGGAGGGGGGTGGGGGGGTGGGGGGGGCGGGCAGGGCCGGGCCGGGCCGGGCGCTGCCCGGGGGTGCGGCGGGGAAGAAGCGCCGCGGGCAGGCTGCGGGGTGGGGAGGGGGAGAGCCGCCCGCCCACGCGCACTTTTCTCCCATCCCCGGCGGAGAAGTGAAAGAAGTTTGTTTTGTTGAGCGGTGTGCGGTGGTTTTTTTTTTTTATTGTTGTTTTTCTTTTTCTTTTTTTTTTTCTTTTTCTTCCTTCTCTTAAAGAGGGTTCTGTGGGTTTTAGGTCGGTGGTTTTTTTCCTTTTGTGTTTTGTGTTTTGGGTTTGGTTTTTTTTTTTTTCCCCTCCGCGCTTCTCCCGATAACTTTCTTTGCACACATACACACACACACACCCCCCAAGCCAGCCGATAAGACCAGGAGGGGCCGAAAGGGGAAGGTGATGGCGAATCGGCAGAAACCCGCCGAGCCCCGCCGCCGCTGAGCCCTCCGGGGCTGGCAACCCCCTCCCGGCCTCCCCGCCGGGCGCTCCGGGCCCCCCGACAAATGCTGGAGCGCACCGCACCCGCGCAGCGCCCGCCGCAGCCCCGGACCCCGACGGCCGCGGCCTCCGCCCGCGTTTGACGCCAAGATGTTGCTTCCAGCCGCCTGAAGGATATTTTTTCCCTCTCCCCCCCCAGCCCCCCTCCCTGCCCACGCAGGCTCCCGGCGACACAAGGTAAGAGCGGCGGCGGCGCTGCCCACGGCCCCGCGGGACGGGGCTGCCCTGCCCCGTCGGTGCCCGCCGCGCCGCCGGCCCCCGGGCAGACCCTCCTCTGCTTCCCCGGGGGTTGGGGGGGTGAGCCGTCCCCCCCCCCCCCCCCCCCTTCCCCCCTCCTCCTGGAGCAGAGCGGGGTTTGCTTTGAAAGGGAAAATCCACGGAAAATCCACCTCCCCCCACTTCCAAAAAATTATCAGAGGTGCGGGCGGCGGGGCAGTGTGCGCGCCCGCGGGGGATGGAACTCGCCTTGCGCGCCCGCGGGATTTGGGGTGCCAGTGTTTTTGGGGGTGGTTTTTTTCCTCTTTTTTTCCGGGGGGGGGGGGGGGGGGAAGGCTGCGCGGTAGGAGAGGAGACACTCGGCTGCGGCGGGGCAGTGCTCGGCGGGCCCGGGCGGACGGCACCCCCACCCCCCCTAGGGAAAAAAAAAAAAAAAAAGAGCCTGATCCTGGCCCCAGGGGGGCGGCGGGGCTGGGGGCGGTGACCCGGCAGCGACCGCCGTACCTGGGGCTGCCCCCGGGCCCGGCCGCCCCCGCGGGGAGAGAGGCTTTCGCGGGGCTCGTTTAATTAATGAACGGGAGCGGGCTGGGGCTGCATTGTGAGCCCTGATAGGAAACTTCCGCGGGTTTTCATTAACTAACTGATAGACAATGCCGGGGTTCCCGGCCATTCAGCGCGGAGGCCACAAGTGCTGTGGGGCTGGACGTGAATACAAACGTTTCCCATCGGGGAAACTGCCTCCCCCTGCCTTTGCTTGTCGTTTGGGGCGTGTGTTTTAAGGAGTTGTTTTTTTTTTTTTTTGCGAATAAAATCGGGTGGTTTTGCTGCCGTTGCTCAGGCGGAGAAGTTACAAATGTAGCAGGGAGCTCCCTGGGATGCTGTCGAAAGTTTAGGATAGGCCGGTGGTGAAGCTTGCAAATAAATACTGATACTCAGTCATATGTAATGATTAGTCATTTGTCATAATATTAGAACATCCTCTTTAGCTTGCCCGCAAGCAATCTCATTATATTTGTTTATTGTCTGCATAATTGGAACCATTTATTGGTATGTATTGAACACTGCCATGTTTTGCATGAGTGTTTACATTGTTTTTCATTTATTTTCTTTAGTTTGGCATAGGGAGTTCTATTATTTGCTTCAATTAAGGGGAATGATTTAAGCGTTGCACAGAAGGGCTGTTTAGGAAGTGTAATATTAAAACAAGATAAATAACTCTGCCTACCAAATAAAGTTTGGTTCAGAGTAACAAATACAAAGACTAAGTGGGTGCTGCAAGCAACGTTAATCCTGAAACAAAACAGAAACCTCAAATGATGCCAACGCCACCTATTTTAATAGTTTTTATTATATTCCCTGACAAAATCATATGTAATTAAAATCATAATTTCAAACATAGTCACTGATGAATGCATAGAAAATCAGATCCCTCTTAAATTAGCATAGTGTGTCTTAGCAATAATTAGACAACATCTCGATTACATGTAAACATTTGTCAAGACATTTTTCAGTACGCTTATTGTCCTTTTATTATTATGTATGGAATCTGACCATTCCTGAAAAAAAAAAAAAATCTCACCAGAGGAACGTATTTCTGAATAAAGATGCCTATATTTTTATTATTATTATTATTATTATTATTATCCATTTGTTTATCTGGAAACCTGTGATTTATCTTTTGATTAGTATGCCCAGACAGCGACAGAAAGATTTACTCTTTCATATTCTTCCTTTTAGATCTTGGATGAGTTTTGCAATGTGAAGTTCTGCATAGATGCCAGTCAACCAGATGTAGGAAACTGGCTCAAATATATCAAGTTTGCTGGATGCTACAATCAGCACAACCTTGTTGCATGTCAGATAAGTGATCAGGTATGTGGTGTTCACTTTCCGGACTTATTTTTTTAAGGAACTTTAAGGTGTCAATGGAAAAAAAAATAACAGCAATTCACAACAGATTTTGGCCTGTTTGCTGTTATGGCAAAAGATAAGGCACAGATGTGAAACGCAGAGCAGAATAATTTTGATTATGGGCTATATGTAATGTGAATTTTATATTTTTCCACATTGTTGTGCAATTCATAAATTTTTAAATTTTTTTTTTTTTTAAATCTTGTACCTGATAAAAATTGGGAGTGCTTTCTCAGGAATACAAAGGCAATATTTACTGATTTTGAATTAGCAGCGTTTTCTGGCTCCTGTTCCAGTGCACTTGGATCGCTAAGTAAAACCGTTGAGTTGATCAGAAGCTGTAATGTAAAATTAATGGAAAGAGTGGAGGGGAAGACACAAAACTGATAATGCTGCCAATGTAGTTATACGTATGGGGCTTTGAATTTGAATGCACGCGTTCATGAATATTATTATGCCTTCCCCTACACTTTGCTGGAACTCGTACTACTTGTATGCTGAACCAGGATCTGCAGTGGTTTTCTTTTTCTTTTCATTTCTTGCACTTAAATCCACTCTTTGTTGGGCTGAAACGTTACTTGTCCTTGTAAGTTGGAAGAAGGGCTGGGACAGGCAGGGGAAGGACGCAGTGAAACATTTTTTGTTTTCAGTTATACTGATGAGTTATTAGGTGTTTCTTAAACCAAGGTTTGCTTTAGTCTGCGGATAATACATGCCGTTATGAAATATTTTAATGGGTGAAGTTAGGTTAAGAAAGCTATACTGCTTTAAAGTAAAATATCTAAAATAGCAAAGCAACAACTGATTGTAAATTCTTGTTTCCAGTTTAAACTTTGCTACCTGCAACATAAGGTTCGATTCAATTAATCGGTGTTTCATTTTTCACCACCTAATTAACTGCATCAGGTGAACGTTAAAGATTATCTTTAGCTGAATTAATTGACTTGACAGTATTGAAAGAAGAATCACAACCAGACACAAAGCTTCAATTAGAAATCATTCGTTCTAATCAAATTCCTTACGTATAGGAAATGAACGTGAGACAGCCTGCTATTTCCAGCACGGCGTTACGTATTTCACTCATGTGAGATGGTTGATTAAAACTGGTTTAAATAACTTTTTCAGAAACTATGACAGAGGATTTTTTTAATTTTCAACTTTTACAATTCAGCCCTGAGCACACGTAACGCAGAATGAACCAGCCAACTGAGATATAATTTCTTTTTTATATAGCAGCTGGTTTAGCTAGAGAAACCATAAAGATTATTAGTAAATGCAAAATACATTTTCCAAGTTGAAATATGCTTTACACTGAAAAATGAGAAATTCTCTTAAGGCAGAACATTTATGGAACAGTGGTATGAAAAGGAAACTATATACATTAATGGAAACAGCAAATTAAAATATTTTCTGTTTAATAAGAGCTGGCATAGCTAGGAAAGATTAGAAGTGGAATCACGTGCATTGGTCAAAGCAACTTACTGTCTTTGCGTTGGTGTTGGCGATCTGCAACTGAAAATACACGTTAAGCTGAAACATCAGCATCTACCTCTGCGACGCAGACACGCACCCGCGTTTTGACGTTTTTGGAAGGAAAGTTATGGCGCTTTTAACTTTCTCTTTTTTTAGTGTTTACATTTCTGACATTTGGTAATGGTGGCTGTACTGCTGCCAATAATTTCTTTCATTCACTGGAGACTTGTTATTTATTTTGCACAGTATCGTGCTGTTCATAATTCCATATTTTTATAGCTTATTGTTGCTGAGATTTGCAAATTAAGAACTGGTTGTCTTTCAAGTAGCATGTTGTGCTGGGCGCTGTCAGCAAGAGATTGTTGTTCATTTGGCCCTCTGGAAACGCTGTACATTTACCCACAAAATTGCCCGCGTACTCCAACGTTTTATGACCAGAGCCTAAAAAGTTAATGCTAAAAATGTGCTCTTGAATCTTAAAGCGAAAAAGCCTTTCTAACAGCTCCTCCTTCTGCTTTCTTCTGGCACAAGCTCACCAGAGGTAATATAAAATATAATAGGAAGGCAAACTGGGAAATGGACATTACATGGCCAAACGTGTGCGTGTACAAGGAGTGACAAATGCAAGTCAAGACTGAGCGTGCATATGTGCCTGCGTATAGACTGCGTGGGGCTGCCTTTGGGTCACTCAGCCTCTGCAGCTCCTAGAAAAAAAGGGGGAAAAAAAGGAAGAAAAGGGAAAAAAAAAAAAAAAAAAGGAAAAAAAAAAGTGAAGCCTGAGGACATATATCAGTGGTCGAAGCTAGAGCTGGAGGGCAGAGGCAATGCAGCGCAACTGGGACAGGAGACCCCAGCTCTGCTGGAGCCGCAGCCAGTGATGGTTGCAGGTGTGCGGGGAGCACCCCAGTTCCTCCTGGTTCCCCCAGAAATAAGTGCCTCAGCAGCCCTGGTCGCGTGGGGAGCATCCCCTCTACGAGAGACACTCTCCCTCCCGAGGCACAGACACTCGATCAGCAGTAATTGTTCACCTCTAATTGCTTCAACTCATCTGTAAAATTCACAAGCAAACATTGGGCTGTACCTGAAAAGGTAAAAGATCTTGCCAGTGCTCCCAGCCTCATGCTGCCCACAAGTTTATGCTACTAAATTCAAGCTTGACTGACAGACAGGTATGATTCCCAGACTGCTTGAGGCAGGATTCAGATGAATCTCAGGGCGATGTGTAATCTAGTCGCTCTGCTAAGCTCTACCTTCTGTCTTTGACAAAAAGAGTGAAAGAAAAACTTTTTTTGTTGTTTTCTCTCTTGGAGTTTTTTCAGAGACATACCACCCCACCCCCTGACTCACGGTTGAGGTTAGGTTTCATCACTTAGGATCAACTTTACAAAAGGCCTGGGCTCTTTCTTATGACTGTATAAATGAGCTTTGCTAAGATGAACAGCTCAATAATGGTGGGATGCAGTCAAAACATGCACGCTGGATGCAACTCATGTTTCATTTGATTTGAGGTGGAGTAGGGTTTTAAAAGCTGCATTTTTTAATATTTTTTTTAATTTCAAATGAGGTTGATCTAGGATTTCTCTTTGCTGTCTTCCTATTATCTCCTGTCATACCCAATCTAACCTGAACGTATGTAATTCAAGATGTATATGAATAATAAAATTCCACAAACAGGGTGCTCTCATTTTTTTCCTTCCCCCAAAGAGACTGCAGTGTGTGCAGAGCTGCAGAGTCTTGTCACTGTTATTGCCCTGGAATGCATTTTTTCAGCTCAGAGTTAGTTAGGATTCAACACCAGTTTCTGCTAACTTGGACAACTCCTCTCTGTTATCGTTAAACATCTATTAGTTCAACTTTTTAATGACTTCAGAATGATTAGCCCTGTTAGGCTTTCTGGCAGCACTGTCATCCCAGTAAAAGCATTATTTTTAAATATATGTGTTAATGAAAGTGCAGTTGCAAATACAGCAGTGACTATAGCAGTGGCACATCAGGGGCTGTCACACGTTCCAGGCACATTTTCAGTCTGGGATCGCGGTCACCTTCAAGCTATAAGAAATATATATTTTTTAATATTTTTCTTTTAAGAAATGCAGTCGGTAGCAGTTGAAGTTAAAACTCCTGAATATTGTTTTTGTCTTGCTTATTGCTTGCAGAACTCTTGACATGGTACAGCTACATAATGCTGTGAAACTGCTCTGAGCTTCCAGGTCTCTTCCCCCTCAGCCAAGCAGCTCCTGAAGATTTCCCTTGGTTTATCCATGAAAAACTCACAGTGGCTCAAGATCAGTTTACGGAGGTTTCAGTTTGCTGTGTGTGCTGAAATAGGGTTTTGAGGCTCTTCTTTATGTGCATTTTGTGTTTTTCCTTCTACTCAAGTATATGCCACTGCAATGGGAGAAAAACCAGTAGTATTGCACTCTTAACAATGTGCCCGATGTCAGTGATATAAACTTAAACCAGTGAACCTACTGCTGTAGGTTTCACCAGATCTGATCACATCTTACAAGTTTTACAAACTTTTTTAATCTGCAGACACAGCTTCATGTTTCAGATTTTACTGCCGCTGCCCCCCCTCTGCGTCAGGCAGCTTGCAGGCAGCAAACGGCAGAGACTCCTCCGGCAGCCCTGGACACAGCCACCTGCAAAAGTTGTGTGTTTAAGGAATAGTTTTGAGGCTTTGTTGTCAGAGAGTGAAATTAAGGTTTTGGCTGTTGCGGGTCAGGAGGGCACACACACGCTGAGCTCATACGGGGCCCTATTCTGCCATGATTCTTCCTATGAGTTATTAGTTTATTAAGCAAATAAAGCTTAATCCAGCTCCCACTGAAAATCTGTCTCCAGTGGAGTGGGGTCGTGTTAGCTTAGGGCTGGCAGTGATTTTCCACTTACTGCATCTAGAGCTGAGGCTGTGCGTGAAGCTCCTGCCCTGTCTCTACGTCAGCTGGTGTTATCTGGAGCTTAATGCACTGGTGGTGTTACCACTCTTGGCATTGGCCTGTCCTGACGTGACCTAAAGGAAATTGTTTACAACCAAAACTGGCAACTAGTTGTTGCCATTTCTGCAAAGTGGTAAGCTTTTTTATTGACAATTTGTGTTTAATAGAAGTGGTAAGGCACATTTTCCTTAAGCAAAAATGCCCTTTTTGTGATGAGAGCTGTCAAATTATATGCTTGCTGGGAAGAGTACAGAGGATTATAGATGTCCACAGAGCCAGGATAAGGCTGCAACTCACTCGATACTTTGCGTGGTTCATGAATGGAGGTAGAAGTTAGAAGATAACTGTGTGGTGAGGTCACCTCAGGAGAATGGGTGGTCGCATGGAAGTTGTGGTCTGGTGTCGGTGGTCGGTGACGCCTCATCAGGTTTGCAGGGCCAGAGCAGCTCGGCTGGATGGGACAGCCCCTCACCCAGACCCAGGGCTTTCACAGAGGCTAGAATTCAACACTGGAATAAGACATGAGTATGGCTGGGGAGGTGGCCTGCAGCCCCTGAGATGCTGGAGAGGGTGCCCTGCAGAGGGACATCCTGAAGCTCCCTCCTCACTCTAGGGGAGCAGGAGGCACCTTTTACCCCAGAAGGTGGAAAAATGGGGATTCCTGGTGCCATTTCAAGAGAGCATGCTCTCTCCAGCACCTCCTGCTTGATCCGCTTTGGCAGTTTCGGGGCATTTTGGAAAGAAGAAAGGAAGGGGTTCTCAGTCCTGATGCTGAGGTGCTCCCCCACCATCTTGGCAGGGTGAAGGGGAGGGTCCTCTCCTCCCCACTGGGCTCCCACCCTTGCCCTCGCAGCCACTTCCACACAGACACTTGCTGAATTTTGCCTGTGATTTTTGCTCAAGTTTTCTTTGGGCCTCATGCTTGGGAAGGACTCTTCTACATTAGCCCTTGAAAAAACTCAAGTTCGTTTCAATTTATCATTTGCCTGAGTATGGCAAGAAGAAACTGGATCAGGTTTCATCATACAGTTCTCCAGCTGCAGAAGTTGTTCATCATAGGAGCTAAAATAGAAGCTTTGCTGTTGCGACTTTTTTCTTTCATTTTTTCCCATCAAATGTTTAATTATGGCTCATTGTGAGGTTAGGTATCTGTTCGCCTTTCTTATTTTTCTGGGGGGCATAAATCCTGATTCTGATCGAGCTCCTTTGAACATAACACTTATTATTAGTTTTGGAAATTTAATTTGTTTTGCTTTTCAGGCAAGTTCCACTCTTGCTCCAAAGCAGCGCGGAGGCAAATGCCAGTTGGCAGTGTGCAAGCCACCTCTCCAGATGCTCATTTTCCTGCCCCAGCTCGGGGCATGCTCCCCTCTGGTGCACTGGAGCCCCCCAAAGTGGCCGGGAGATGGGGCTGGTGCTTTGTTTAGGGCAGACATGCCCACGGCCCATGGCAGAGACCTGGAGCGTGTCAGGCGCTGGATGTTGGCGCAGGAGCAGCAGCGCAGGGTTCTGCGGGTGCTGGTGGCCTTCACCAGGCTTTCACCGGGGTGCTCTCCACCTTTGGGGTCTTCTGTTCCTTCCCACCGCCCCATGCAGAGCGGGTCCTCCACATGGTCCTCCCTCTTGCAGCAGTGTGGGTCAGGACAAAGTCACCTGTGGTGCCGGCTGTAAGTTCAGTGCGTCGCCTGGAGGGTTAAAGTACAAACAGCACTGACTCTTGAGCAGCATCTCTCGCCTGCCCTTAAAATCTGAATTTCCCAGGCAGCGCTGTGGCACATGCCATGTTTTCCAAAGCTCTTGTATACACAGGAATTCAGTTCTGTTGGATGCAGCGGAATACAGCTCCTCTTACGGGCTGAGCATGACAGATGCACGCGTAGCAGCTGGTGCCTTTGCTCGCTCTCATCAGCTGAAATGTCACTTTTTCTCCCCAAACCGGCATCCTTCCGTTAAAGCTTCCCGGGGGCGGAGGGGGGGTCGGGGCAGAGCGGTGGGGGTCTCGCCGGGGCAGGCGGGATGCCTGGGGTACTTCAAAGCACGTGGGCGGCGGCGGCCGAGCGCGCGGCCCCGGGCCGAGCTCGCGGGGAGTGCGTTTTCGCTATTATTTCAATTATTACAACTTCCTGAATAGGTTGAAGGTCGTTCATAATTCACACTTCTGTCATCTTTACACATGCCAAACGCAGTCTATTAAGCATAAATAAAATTTCAAGTGCCTGACCAGGAAAAGTAAACTGGGATTCATAACAATGAGGCCTTATTCATCCATTTAAAAGTAAATTGTGTGTGTTCCTTTTTTTCCTCCCTCCCCTTTCCCTTTACGGCTTTGCAGTTTGGGAGCTTTTATTTCTGCTCGGTAGCATAAATATATGACCTGCGGTGTAGGCAGGCACAGAGGACTGATGAGTTAGGCCTCCCCCAACTTCTCCCCACCTTAGACCCCCTGAACTTTGAAAGTGTTTCCAGATCTGGATCCGATTTTGCTCTTCCTATATAAACTGCAGTCACACACCACTGATCCCAGGGCATGTGAAATGCGCATCTGGACTTTGCTTTTATTTTTTTTTTTTCCCCCTCCCGGTCGTTCCTCTACCGTGCAACAGCTCTTCCTATACTTCTTGAGGCAGACTGATCTGGTGCACACTCATGAGTCAAGAGCACACGTTAACCCGAGAGAATCAGGTAACGCCATGGGCTTGGTAGGCTGAAGAAATGATAGTCAGAAAATAAAGCTTTCATTAGCAGTAGAGTCAGGGCTGTGTCTAAGAAATCTTCAGGCTTTACAATTTAAAAGTCCATTTATTCTACATTAGTGTTTCCAAATACAAAAAATGCTGCCTGCGCTAGAGGTTGCTGTTGCCAAAGCAAGGGCAGCCTGGAGGAGACCTGCAGGGCTGGGGGGTAATTTATGAGCTTTCCCATCTGGGGGCTTGCAGGACCCCCATGCCGTCTGCCCCAGTAAGCTGCTGCTGCCTAAAAACTTGGATAATGTAGTTGATTTCCATGGGACACAGTTAGCTGCTTGTTTTTCTCAGACAAGATAAACCAGGAGGTTTTAGGTGAGAAGAGTGAGAAAAAAGCTTTTCACATGAAGTGATAAGGACAGCTGTTAAAATCAGGTTAAATTTACCTGCACAATCGTTTTGGTTTAAAGTTCAATATATTTTATTTTAGTTCCTCACTGGAACTCAATCTGGTATATAAACTGTTAGTGCAGGTGGGGTTTTTTTGTACATACAGAAATTTTTAAAAACTATTTTTAATAATAACTATTTAGTATTTTAATAATAATAATAATAATAATAATAATGTCAGAATGCCAGAGCTGGAAATCTCTCACTTGGACCTTGTTTTGGAGGGTATTAGTTCTGAGATGCAAAATACAGAAAAATCATTCAACCTAAAACATGGAGTTTTTCAGGATACTTTGTCTTGTTTCCCTGCTGAGGTACAGAGAGGCTGGCAAGGTAGTTTCTGGTGGGTAGCTTAATTGTCTCTGATATCTCGGTGTTCTCAAATACATAGACAGGATAGTTGGTTACAGAGTTCACACCCTGGTTAGGGATTTGTCCCACAGCTGCAAGAAAGATGCTGCATCGTACCAGGGCTTCCTGAAGAGATGTGATGCACCCCAGCACAGGGCTTGGTGAACAAGACCCTCTTTATGCCTGTGTATGGTCCATGTGCGCTCACTTTGCAATGAGAGGTGAAAAGGTCTATCAAAATACCTTTGATGAGACAGGAAAAATACTGGAGAAGGCTTCACTGTGGTTTTTGTTCTGTCCTTGCTGTGGATGCACCGCTGACCTCAGAAGAACAGCTGAGTTTACCCTAGTGTGACAAAACCTGGGAACACTGAGGCAAGTCCTGGGCCGAGCTGTCCTGGGCAGAGCAGGAGCTTTGTCACGGTCCCTCTGAGATGGTGGAGATCCCAACCTGGCCACGGGTTGGGCCTGATCCTGCTCCCACCCGAAGTGGGAGGTGGGTGCTGTTGCAGCAGGGAGGTCTGCAGGTCTCTCCAGTCAGGGTGCAATGCCATACCCATATTATTTCTACCCAAAGCCAGGCAGCAACCAGGCTGATCTTCCAGAGATGGGACTGCAGCTTCCCTTTCAGATGTTTGGAGGCCATTATACTTCTGGAAGAAAAAAGCCAGTTTTCAATACATTTATCTTAATAAAAGGAAAAACAAGCATCGCTTAAAGCAAGTATTCACTGGATACGGTGCTGACATTAGATTTCTTTGTGGGAGTTAAAAGCTGGCTTCACTTAAAGTGTTTCAGTCTTTGATCAAATGAGTTGCGTTGCCCCAGCTACATCCCCAGCATGCCGAAGCCCACGCAGCAGCCCCACGTCCTTCAGCACCAATGGCAGCATCAGCTCCAGAGGGGATTGTGGTACCAGGCATTCACCCGGCTCTGCGAGAGACGTGCACGAGACTCTCTCATGGCTCTCTTTCCCCCTTGCGCCTTCCAAAATACTTGGTGGAGTTCAAAAGCCCCTCAACAAGGGGTAAAAATAGCAAGCCCAACCAGACCCAGCCGATGGTTCAACTAGGGTGGTTGGAAGAGTAGGCAGGTGCAGCCTGGGAAGATCAGGCTGCCTATAAACTCCTTCTCCTGGGTTTTGTGAGGGAAATTGGTCATAAGAAGGAGGTTGTGCTATGAGTATCTTGTGCCCGGTATGTTTTGCCAACACTTCTGGCACCTGGAGAGAGGTGAGCATCGGGGTGGTGGGACGAGCTGGCCCCTCCAGCCTCCACCACCACTCCTCTGCACACCTCCTCTAGAGGGGTTTTTGGGACAAAGCAAAGAAAAGAAAACAAATCCGAGGAAATGCATCTTATTTCGTTATTTTTAGGTATTTTGCTCGTATCTGTGGGCAAAGGCTGCTTATGTAGAAAGAAACCATTAGGCTATACGGCCACCTCCTGGAGGACATCGGTATGGGCTCGGCTCTCGGGGCCACCCGATGGGTGATGGTTCCTGTGTGACCGGGCAAGGAAAATACCCACATATCTCTAAATACCCCTGCTTACCTTGTGACCGATGCATCGGTTTGACTTTAAACAGCCGGGGTGATTGTCTGCCTGTCTCCCAGTGCACTGAAATGAGTACTGAGAGTTAAGAGTTTGAGAGCGAAACCTTTAAAAATACTTGTCTGAGAAAAGGCAAAGGCATCATTTTTTAGCATAGGAAACATAGCTGTCATGTGTTTTTGTTTAACAAGGCCTGAGGAAGTTACTAATATTTATTTGAGCTGCTTTGTGGAGCTTTTTAGTGCTCTTCACATTTCCTGCTGAGACAGAAATCAGCCGGATGGATTTTGGGAATTTCCTTTCGGCAGAGCCTCGCGGTGCTCTGGGTGCACCGCCCCTTCGCCCCCACGCAGTATCCTGCACCCCTGACAGGCTCCTTCCCAGAGCCTGATGTCACTTGTACAGGGGTCCAGGTGCCACCGGCCTGGGTCACCACCAGGCTGCTCACGGTGTTTCTTCATCCAGGACCGATTTTTCCTTTGATTCCCATTTGAAGCTAAGGGATAACCAGGCACGCTGGTTTGTATAAGCCTCTCACCTCACAGCTCTCAGGACTGTGCAGGTGATTGATACAGGGGGTTTGGATGGCTGTGCTTTAATCAGCAACATCTCACATCTGCTTTAGTACCTTTTCCCAGCGCGACAGGAGTTATCTCCCTTACGTGGATCACTCAAGGATGCATTTTATGGCTACTTTGTACATGGGTTTGGTATAACTAAGCATGCAAATTGCTGCTGATATTTGCAGTCATCACGCAGCTCATTTTGCAGCAGAGGCTGTTGAAAGCAATCGTCCTTTTTATCCTCACAGAGCCCAAAGCACCAATGGCTTTGTGGATGGAAGGAGCAGACCTGCCCTAGTCAAAGCCAGCACCTCTCCAGCAAACAGCAGCCAGCACCCACACCAGGGCAGGGTCTGGCCACATGATTTTGATCCTGTAATACTCACCAGCAGTGGTTTGTGTCTCTTTACCTGTTTTGGTAGTCATGTTGCTTTATCTTTTTCTTTTTTTTTTTTTTTTTTTCCCCAGATATTCTACAGAGTGGTAGCAGATATTGAACCAGGAGAGGAGCTCTTACTGTTCATGAAGAGTGAAGATTATTCACATGAAACAATGGCTCCGGACATTCATGGTTAGCCACTTCTTACTGTGTAATCTAATAGAAAATATCATTGATATTAAGCAAAAAACTAGGGAAATTTCCTCTCTGTTGGAATCCTTTTGAAACCTAGGATGGCTTCACTGCAGCTAAGGATGAGAGCTGGACCACATTTGTATTTGTCTGTCTTCTGCCCTCCTGTTTCTCTGAAAGCTGTTCAGTGAATAAACTAATATTATCACAGCTCATTCAGTCACACTGAAGGGTGAGTCTGCTATCAGAAGTGATGCCAACGCTGGCATTTGGGGGTTCTCTTTATTTTCTTCATCGCTCCATCATTCCAACCTGGTCCAACCAGGAGTAGAGCTTCATCCAGTGTTGTATTTGAATGCAGCTGAATGTTGCTTCATTTGATGTTTCATTCTTTGCCACTAATCTGATGAACTCTAGTCTGCACTGTTGATATTTCCTCATCATTGCATCCCTTATACTCCTAATGCTGTTCAGGTTTTATCCTCACTTACTTGAACCCCCCTAGCAGAAACAGAGGTCTGCAGATGTAACAGGGCAGTAGTAAGGCTTCAAGATTGAAATGTGATCGTTTTGTGGGTATTGCAAAAGGAGAACAAGAGTCCATGTCCTTATCTCTAGGCTGTCCTGCTCCTGCAGGACATATGTACCCTGATTATAAGTTATTTTTTGTCACTTAGCCAAACAGGTTTTCTGTCATCTTGAAAAGAAAAAATCTCAGGTTGTTAATGTTGTTGTCACTTGTGAGAACATTTGAGCCATTCTTCCTCCTTGTGCTCCTTTGATGCTCATCCGATGTGCAGATTCTGGGTCTGAAGCTCCTGAGCTGTTGTTCAGATTTGTCACCCACCTCCAAAAGCTCCTTTTGCTTTGCTGCCTGTTGGGCAGTGGGTTATACAGCCACAGCAGGGACTGGGTATAGGGTATCTGCTTGATGCCCATTAGGTTGCAATTTATGCCAATTTGGATGTTTTAGAAATTCTTAGGGATTTGGGGAGTTTTTCCAGTGCAGGATGTATCCAGGGCTGCACTTTCTTATAACTGTCTGTAAATTTAGACCAGTGTCTTTTGTTCTCTTAAAAAAAATGGTGGGGATTATTCATTCATTGTCATTTGTTTTTGTGTCTGTTTTTTGTTGTTTGTTTTTTTTTTCCCCCCCCAGTAACTTTGTTTAGTTGCTACTAAAGATGTCCCCCTTTTCAGGCATAGTGTTTTCCATGCCTAGTCCCTATGGTCAAGTACCTATTGTATAAATGAAACCAAAGGAAATCTCTGCAATTACATGGAGAAATATGTCCCACAGGGCTAATTTAGCAGCAGACTGAGCCCAAGTATTGCTCGCGGTCAGTGGACAACAAAGTCCTATGATGCTTTCGCTGGATCAACTCAACTGTCAAGTAACAACCAGCTACATATATTTAAGATTTCAGCCAGACTCCTCAGTGCCTTTCTGACTCAGAACTCCTGGGCATTTATATCTGCAGGGCACGTAACACTGGAGCCACACCAGGGTGTCTGGTTTCTCATATGGACCATCAGTAGAAAATCCAACAGAAAAAAATACATTGGGATGCTCTTCTCTGAGTTAGCTTTTTGGGATTTTCTTCAGATAATCTGTTGTTTTGTGGGAATTACGAATTAATGGAAGGCAATTATTCACTCCAAAGTGACACTCTAGCCATCTTCTACACTTGTTTTCAATAAGAAACTTGACCGATTTTGTGGAACTTAAAGCAAGGCTCTCTGCATTCATTACCCCATCTTCATGTGTTTCTGGCTTATTTTGAACAGGGTTGGGTGCTACAAAAGGATGCTAATGGAAATGAAGAGACTGTTAAAAACTCTATAAACACCCTTTTGGTTATTCTTGGTGCTGATGTTTTTGTCTAAGTAGGTCTCCCTCATTCAGAAATGCAGAGACTAGCAGCCTCCTCTGGATATCCGTTTAGACCCTGTATATCCCCCTTTAGGATAGTACATAAACACACTGACTTTTTTCCTAAGCCAGTGTTAGGGAACCCTGTTGAATGTCACCCAGGCAATTAACCGGTAGTATTGCAGTCATACATTGTAGAATTAAAGCATTAATACAAAGTGTCCTAAGGCATCCTTCTTTCTTTTAAGGTTCTTCTCTTTTTCACTGAATAGCCATTTATTTAACCACCCTGTCATCGAACTCCTGATGGGATGGTAGTTAAAACTGACTGAAAACTGATGTGGCCTCCCTGTGTCCAACCCCTTTGTCTTCCAGAGGAGCGCCAGTATCGCTGTGAGGACTGTGACCAGCTCTTTGAGTCCAAGGCTGAGCTTGTAGACCATCAGAAGTTCCCCTGCAGCACACCTCACTCTGCCTTCTCCATGGTGGAGGAGGACTTCCAGAAAAAGCTTGACAATGAGAATGACCTTCAGGATGTGCATGAAATCCAGGAGTGTAAAGAGTGTGATCAAGTCTTCCCAGACTTACAAAGGTAGGAGTAGATGCTTAAAACATAATCAAACGAGGCAAATTCTGTAATGGCTTCGGTCAGATCGTGCAGGGCGTCACCCAGGGCAGAATCTGATACCTTCATCTTCTATACAAACCGAAGATGAAGAAGGATAAGACTTCTGTGTCAATTGGTGTTTTGTGGCATAGAAAGCAATGGAGTCTCAATAAATCAGAAATTTGGTCCTTGTACTGGATTCCTTAGTGGGGACCTTAAACTAAGAACTGGATCTTCTGATGATCAGATCTTTAGCTGGCATGAATTGAGCTGGTTGCAGTGAAGTCAGAGGAGTGATTGCAGTTCAGATCAACTAAGTCTAGGCTCCTTATTTTTAGGTAGAAATAACTTTAGAACATTTCCAAGTGCTGTTCACTGATGCTACCAATTTTGTCTTTGCAAACAAGCCGTGCTAGTTAGAGGCAGGTTCTAGATGTTAGTATGTATATGTCTGTATGTTAGTACATGTTTATAGCTGTACTGTCTTGAAACACCGGGGTTCATCTTTTTTTAATGTATATCTGTCTGCTGAAACAGATAGACCCATGTGCATATGTACCTGAAATACGCATAAAGTAGTATCAGAAAGTATGACTTTTGTATGCTGATTTGCATATTTCCTGTCACTGTAATTTTTGTGGCTATTTAAAATATCATATTATGGTGCAGGTTATGGCAAATTTTGCAAATTACTGAAAGATCTTGAGAGTAAACTGGAACTTCTGCAGCACATCCCTCGCAGATTCACATCTTAATGCTTTGAGGACTGGGGCAAGGTTGACCTCAGCCAACATTTGATAGTAATGTTGAGATATGTCAACAGCAAAATCCTGGGCCAGATCCTCCACTGTGATGAGACAATGCATTTCTTAGGAAGCTGGTTTGTGTCAGCAGCAGACCTGGGCTGGTATCTCTTGCTTTCAGCCAGAGTCTGTAGCACAGCTCCCACACTCCCACAGTGTCTTTATTTCCTCTCCATGTTGTGTGGGCACTACCTAAGTGACTATTAAGAGCCCTTTTAGGGACAGCAGTGTATTTGCATTGCTTCAAAATCTTAAATTTTGTTTAAATGCCCCTTAAATATTAACTTGCCAATGTAGAGTGTTTGGTGGGTTCATATATTTCACAGAAATCTTTGCTAGTCCATGATTCAGGATGTTGTGGTGTCTGTCAGAGGTTAGGCCGGGTTTGTGCATACCCACTTGTGGACAAACGCCCTTTGAACAACTGCTCCTGGATGCTTCAGGTGCTTCTGGCTCTGCAAGATGGAACCCTCTCTCCCAAAACACAGACTCCTCCTGATGGAGCAGAGGTGGCTCAGCATCATGCGGGGGGTTTCAGATCAGCGTGTCATATGACCCGATCCTTACACTTCCGCAAAATTAGTGACACCAAAATTAAAACATGATGTCCCAAATGTTGCTCCCTGAATACCAGGTCAACCCCGCTGAGTGGGAATTTGTGCAGGCACAAGGTCTTATTCCGCGACTGATGTCGAGCCCTATGTGGCTCCACGTGTCTAATTTTGAATCTGATTGATTTGAAAGGGCTGATGTAGGTAGATCGAGTCAAAAGGGTTGTAGCACAGTGGGTGAGGCAGGAGTCTGGACTGTAACATTTTTCCATGTTGTGAGTTATTTGGTGTTAAAGTTCTTTTCTGCCTGCAAACCAGAGTACGATATCTAACATATGGGAATCATTGAGGAAATGTAAATTTAGCTTAAAATATTAAATATTGAAGAGAAGGGGCAGAAAACAAAGAACGAGTCATCATAAATAGATGGGCAATACTGTGAGAAAGAGTGAAAAATGAGAGAGAATGCAGTCATTCTCCGAACTCTTGAATTATTGAAAGGCTAATACACCACAAAGACAGTTCACAGCAAAAAAGTACTGGAGTGTGCTATATCCAGATTATATAAAACAAAAGGCCAGAATGAGCCATGCTTGAGGGTGTGTGTAATTAAATGGAGAAAGAGCTGAGCAGGAAGATGGAGATTTTGGGGCCAGGACTGCCCAGTGCTGATGGCACATCACATACCTGCGGCAGGTGTCCGGGGAGCTGGTGCCGGAGCGGGGACAGGAGTCTGTCTAGGTCTTACAAAAAATTTGTTTACCAGTGTATGATGGAGAGTCAATTGTTATAGAAGTATTAGGAGGGGAAGCAAGAATTAATTTTATCCCCTGAAGGAAGGAGACTGAGAAGGGTAGAAGAGCATCTCAGGGTGAAAGCATTTCCATTCCCTGTGGCTGAGAATGGAGGTTGCTGTTTCAGCTGCACAACCCAAATGTAAACCCAGTGGGTTTTGTCCACTGATTCAGCAGAGATCAGTGGGAGCTTCACATGAGGAAAGATTGAGCTGGTTTGACATCCCAGACTAAAAATCCCAATTTCCAGTGGCTTTTCTATGAATCCACTCTTACATTATGTAGTGATCTTTTCTCAAGCAATCGCGTGACTTACAACTCTGTATGTGACCAAGCAATACAGGTGATTAAAAATATATATTTGCTACAAATGAAAAATAGAACAGGAATTCAGAAAATTCAGAGATGAAAATGAATTCAAAGATGTGCAACAGAAAATAGGTGAAGATTGAATACCCTACTAATAGACTGAATAAACTACTAAGAAATAAATGAATAGTTACACAATTGAATACAGTTAATAATAATCAAGTATAACTTCACTTGCAGTCTACTGTATTTAGAGACTTTTTATGCTCATCCTGTCCTACTCCAGTGGAGTTATTCGTCATCTATTCCAGCTGTAAGAAAAATTGACTCCAATCTAAGGAGTGGGGTTATGTCAGGTGGTGGGATCCAGGGTTTGTTTAGATGGGAATTCATAAGGTAGAAATAATTCAGACTGCAGGAAAGAATTACTAGATGAAATACTGAGAGGTGTATGAAATTATCTCCTTAGGGAGCAATGGCAGCAGCATCTCCTGGAGCATTTGCAGGTGGCCTGTCAAAACACAAGAGGGTGTGTTATTCTGGTAGGGAGGAGGATGTTTTGTCTCCTGGGTGGGGTGAACCTGGTACTGAAAGGACTTGGGTCTGTCAGGATTGGGCCTTTGGGGCTTTTTTTGGGTTGTTTTGTTTTGTTTTTCTGTAATTATGTGGTCTGCTGTCTGATAAACCTATGTGTGTGGGACACCTCACTGAGCCCTGTTCCTGTTTCTGCAGCCTGGAGAAGCACATGCTGTCGCACAGCGAGGAAAGGGAGTACAAGTGTGACCAGTGCCCCAAAGCTTTTAACTGGAAGTCCAACTTGATACGTCACCAAATGTCACATGACAGTGGGAAGCACTACGAGTGTGAAAACTGTGCCAAGGTACAGTGAATTTGTAGGCTGCCCGGCGGTTCTTGTGCTGCTGGGTGCATGGGAGCAGGGAAGTGGGGGTGCCTGGGGCTGGGATGCAGGAGGGCACAGGGCTTCTGCCATGCTCCACATGGTTTCTCAAGGGTTTACACTTCTACTTTATAAAGATGTTATTTTTCTATCCTGTACTAAGTGAACGCAACTATCTCATCTCTAGAGAATCTCTTTCAACTTCCCAGCCCAGGACTTGGTGTGTAGATTATTTGCATAGGATGTGGTCCTCTGCGTTGCTTTTTATCAGATTCCCAAAGCCTGAGCCTTTTGCATGAGGACTAACTTGTTTTTAAGTAGTTTTGCTGCAATAATGGGAATTTTATATTGAGCTGACACTTGTAAGACCAAGCCCTGGGTTCTAGGACTGTGTCGCGTACAGGATTTCTCATTGTCACGCACACAGTTGTCTCTATAAAGTATTTCTGTTGCAGTAATGCTCAGAGGTTTCAAGCAGCCACATTTTGACTCATTTTCTGTGAAGTCCCTGACCTCAAAAGCACAATTTCTAACGGCAGGGTCAAAAGCATCTGCTGCAGTGGCTGCAAAGGGGGTGCCAGATCCACCAAATACTTGGCCGATCCTGGGAAAATGAGGCACCATCCTGCCGGCACAGCTCCCATTGACACCCGTTAGCAAGGGTTTTAATCTTAAATACTCTCAAATAGCTCCAAGGTTTGAATTTTAAAAGACTCTTGTAATAACTGGCTTCTTCTGCAGCCAAGTTTCTTGGTTAATCAGTACTCATTTCCTAGCAGGTTTTCACGGACCCCAGCAACCTTCAGAGGCATATTCGTTCCCAGCATGTTGGGGCTCGTGCTCACGCTTGTCCAGAGTGTGGCAAAACCTTTGCCACTTCTTCAGGCCTCAAACAACATAAACACATCCACAGCAGTGTCAAACCTTTTATATGTAAGTCTTCAACTAAACGTCTTTGGTTAAGTGTTATTTCTTTTGTTATATGCAGCGTAATCTGGAAGCAGGCGTTTGTGTTGTGCTCCCTTTAAATTTCCCACTGGTTTCACAAGGGCTATGAGTTATTAAATGAGTTCTGGATAATTTGTAGTCTAACACAAAGCGTTATTTTCATACGATTTTCCTTTTCAGACGGACACTGTATGCTATATAAATGTACCTGTTGTCCCAGGGATATTTTTCCATGCACAGATGCAAAGAGCAAGGCGGGAGAGAGATTTAGCAAGAAGGAGCCGTGCCAGGCTCGGCGACTGCAGCCTTGTTGCTTTGTGCCGTGCCAAGGTGGCTGCTCTCCTTTCTGCTCCACTGCACGAGCAGCAGCCCCTGTGCTGGATCCGGCTGTTAGTGCTGGCACAGGGGAGGAAGTGGCAGTGCCAGGATGGACAGGGGAGGGTGGCAGTGGCTGCCACCACAGTCTGGGAATCAGGGAGACCCAGCAGTACCTGTAAGGCTGCTTTGCTTTAGGAGTTAATTTTGAGCCACAGGGTCTCCGCAGCACAGGAGTTGGAAAATAAACCTTAGAGGCAGTGAATTTCAGTTGGAGGAGCTTGCCACCCTCCTTGAGGCTCTTTGCATGCCCCAAATTTAAGTATTGAGTTATTAGATCTTTGCCAACAGCTGCTCCGCTCCAGCAATAAAACTTGTCTTCTATGTGGGCCTGACTCTGTACTGGGCTATAAATCGAATCCTCAAAGTCTCATGGGTTGTGTTTACTGCCGAGCCAGAGCCTGCTAGGAGCTGGGTGCACGGTAACGTTACAGGTTGCTTTCTCTCCTTTCACCAGGGAAGCAGAGGCAGAAAATATTTAAGAATATTGTTCTTGGTAGTGCTCATCTCCACCACACTCTTTCCAGGCACCTGCTATGGCTTAAAAGGCATCTTGTGACCATCTCCCCTACTTGTCTGCTAAACTTCCCAATCTTTTGCTGCTCTCAGCAATAATTTACCAAAGTATCAACACCACAGCTGGACAAAGTGGCGGCCACATGCTAAGATAATTCCTCCAGAGGAGGAGTATTGGCTTGAAAGATTAATTTGTGCGAAATCTGCATACCTGCCATTGGGTTAGAGAATACTTTTGATTTGGGCTTCTTCAATGAGAAAATGTGTAACTAGATCCAATATTAAATAGCACTAATAATTTTTAAACCTGATTACAGGTTAAATAGTTACACTTAAAGATTATAATGATCAGAAAACAGTAACTTCTGGCTAGGTAGGGAGTCTTGAGATGGTCCTGTTGCAATTCCCTATCTAAAAGTCTGTAAGTGGCACCTCTCAAATGAAATAATCTCTCAAATGCTCCTTGTTACTATTTATTCTGATAAATCAAAACAGCAACTGGCATTCTTCATATGTACAGTGCGAGGGATGAAAACCCATTGAGCAACCTACAAATAACAGCCGTGTAATTGCAGAACAAAAGAGTTTGGAGACCACATGTTTGGTAGGCTTTGCCGAGCGATGGAAGGGAGGTAGGGTCACCTAAAGGAGATATCTGTTTTCCACCAGAAGGCCACACACCATGATTTACTCGTACCAGTCTGTTTATGACAACTGTCTCTTATTACAGTACACCGCCCAAGCTTGAGTGAAAACTCACCAACACTAAGGTAATTACTCACTGCCTTCACAAAATCTCCAGCCTCTCCAAATAGAAACCACATGCCATAATAGACTGAACATATTCAAAATAGTACTTACAGTAATTTTTTTAATAAGCAGAAAATATGCAAGCTTAACTGCTGGCTAATTTGGGGTCCAGAGATAATCGCGGTACAGAGTGTGCAGAGGCATGAGATGAATTTTTGCAATTTGGGAGCCAGATTGGGAGTCTGTGTTAAACCTGGGTCTGTAGAGCAATAAAAGCTGCAAGGAGGAAAGCTTCTCTTACAAGTTAGTTGCTTAAAAGTACGGCACTGAGGTTTAAAAGTTGTAATAAGGTGTAATAGGAGAAATCAAACCCAGCTTCTGTTGCTTTGATATGTGGAAGCAATTAAAGCTGATAACCATCCCCCATCAACTAAAGTTTAAGCAAAACTTTACTTGGAAATAAAAGTCATGTGATGAAAAAGAGGTAGATCTTATAACATGAACTGAGGAGTCCCGTCTCCTGGGAATATCCACAGAGGTTGAGGTGGCACAATCGATTTACAGAGTCTCCTCTGCACTTCACTGATGCCCTGTGACACCCAGGCTTCAGGTGGCAGTCCTCAAGAGTAAGACTGCTCTGGGGAGTAAGGACTTGGAACCTGGGCCCAAAATTTCTTTGACAGCCTTGAGATCCCATAAATTGAATAGGCTACCTATTAAATGCAAGAGGCACCTTAAGCAAGTAGCGCCTCATTAAATAGTTTAAAATAACTTTTATGCTCAAAAAGGTAAAGTCCTCAGTAGAACTGCTAATCGTTTGATTGAGGTTATAATAAATATTTACCTTTTTTAATGGCATTGCCATTATTGGTTTAGTTTAGTTTAAAACTGAGATAAAATATACTTAGTCAAATGGTTAATTTGCATCTCACTTCATAGTTTGTAAGGATATCTCTCAATTGTAAGTGCATATTTTTGCTTTTCTCCAGAGTAGAATATTTCTTGGTTCTGTTGATTTTTTGAATATATTAATGGAGAATAATAATTTAATAATGTATTGAGTTTTTGAGGGAGAATTTCCAAAACTTTAGGAAGACCAAATCCGTGCTGATCCACCCCTTTTCACCTGCTTGCCACTCTAGCCTACTTGAGTGAAGCATCTCTCCTCTCTCCTCCCTTCTCCCTTCTTGTCTGTCTTTTTACTTTCTCTTCCATCTTTTTTCTTCTTTATTTTTAATTTTATTTTTTTCTTTTCTTTCTTATTTTTCCTTGTGAATGAAGATTTCCAGCAGGAACAGTAACTGATACACAGCAACAAACATTCTTCCTGAATTACCACATTGCAAATTTCCTGTGTTTGGGCCCAATTCTGCACTCTTTACCCCACGAATTGTCCCGGGGATGTCAACGGGACGTGAACAGGGAAAACGGGTGGATCAGGCAGGATCAGGACCTCAAACAATAGGAGCATTGTTGCTGAGATATGAAGCAGCCTGCTGAAGAGGTAAACAGTTAAGAGATGACAACAAGTGGTCAAGTTTCTCAAGGGCAGAGATTTAGAGGAGCAGGAAGGTTAGCGCGGGCCCCGGTGCGAGTGGAAGTTAGAGGACGTGATTGCAGTTCATGGGAACCAAGAGTGCAGGATGGGATACATTCAATTCAGTTTCCTTTGCAGGCTTAAAATAGAGCCATTGTAAATTATGTCAGTCTGTCTCAAATCATGAAAATGATTGTTAAAAAGGCCTCAGAATACACAATGTGTATTGTTGCGTGGCTTTGATGTGTGAAAGATGAGAGCTTATGATATAACACAAATTAAATAAAAATAAAGTGGCCACATGCTTTTTCCTGGTTGGGGGAAAAAAAAAAAAAAAGGATTTATTACAGCGGGATAATACTGCTTACTGATAATGCTGCTGCCTTGTTTCTAAACAAGGCTGAAGCTGATACTGTTAGAAGCAAGGTAGTGCAGAGGTATGGACAAATTTTAGTGTAATGAAGAGCACAAGACACAGTACAGCCTTGGGACTTGCCCGATGCCCCTGCTCATCTGAAGGATGCCAAAAGGGGACATAGGAAGGTCTTGGGAAGCTGAGCGTTACTCTCTTCCAAACCACATTGTAACTTACAGACCTGTGATTTGGTTGCTGCCCCAATTTGCTCCCTAAGGTTTGTAGCAGCCAGAAAATCAGGGACCTGCAAAATCGCGTTTGCTTAATTGATGTGATTCACTCTTCATAGTGTCTCGCTCTGCACCACTGGAACTGCTCTCAGCCTCCTCCTCCTGCAAATGGTTGCTGGAAGCTGTGCTCCGACCTGCCAAGTGTCACAGGTTAGATCAGGCCCATGAGCTGAAGGTAGATCTCCTCCCCCTTGGGGTTTCAGACTTTCTCCAAGTGATGCTTTTGTGAGGCTGAAGCTATTCTCATCCCACAGGAGTTTGAAAGGAAATCCATCAAGCTGTTTTGAGCATCAGACAGGCAAATAAATTCTGCTGCATTCTTAAAGGAAGTTGTTGTTGAAATACAGTAAATTTTTCCATGTGCAAGAGACAAATAAGCAATATTAAGACTAGTAAAGTTATTAAGATGTGGAATTTAGAGTTACAGCATCCCAGGCACCTGTAGGGACTGTATGCATTACACAAATAGAAATACTTTGGACATATGGGAGTACTGGACTGAGGTTACTCAGGCTCTAGCCTGGACTTTCATGAGATTAAATTCTTAATTGTAAGTGGGAAAAAAAAGTTGTTTATTAATAAGGTTATGCACTTGGAAATACCTGGTTGTCTTCTCCTTCACCTCTTTCATATCCTTGTGGTCTTGCAGAATGAAAGCTCTGTGAGGCAGATCTGTCTATCTCCTGTCTGGTCCTGCAAATATTTATTTTAATGACTAACTTTCCATGTGTGAATAGTGACATAAACGGATGTCATTTGAAGACACGAGTGCTCGCTTGTGCAGGAGCACTGCGGGTTCCCGGCGCTTGGCGGGGTTCTGGGTGCTAATGCAACACAGAATAACAGTACCGGCTGTGCAGCACTGCAATACAAAGAGCAAACAAGGAAACTTTGTCTTTTAGTGTTTTCAGACCTTTTCTGGTTTGTTGGAGTGGGTTTTGGTGCTGTCTTTAGACATTTGTCTGCTTGGATGCCTTGCTTTGGAAGAGTACAATAGCTTTTTGTACATTTGTGCACCCAGACTTCTCCTTACGGCTTCCTAATTGACATTTGGCGGGTAAAAAAATTGTGTTATTTGCAAAATTTTGAGGGTGGGGGCGATTATCATAAAGCCTGAGATGTGTTGTTGTTGTTGTTTACATACAGGTGAGGTCTGCCATAAATCCTATACTCAATTTTCAAACCTTTGTCGTCATAAGCGCATGCATGCTGATTGCAGAACCCAAATCAAGTGCAAAGACTGTGGACAAATGTTCAGCACTACGTCTTCCTTAAATAAACACAGGAGATTTTGTGAGGGCAAGAACCATTTTGCAGCAGGAGGATTTTTTGGCCAAGGCATTTCACTTCCTGGAACCCCAGCTATGGATAAAACGTCCATGGTTAATATGAATCATGCAAATCCGGGCCTTGCTGACTATTTTGGAGCCAATAGGCATCCTGCTGGTCTTACCTTTCCAACAGCTCCTGGATTTTCTTTTAGCTTCCCCGGTCTGTTTCCTTCAGGCTTGTACCACAGGCCACCTTTGCTACCTACTAGTTCTCCTGTTAAAGGACTACCAAGCGCAGATCAGACAAACAAAAGCCAAAGTCCCCTCATGACAAATCCTCAGATACTGCCAGCCACCCAGGATATTTTGAAGGCACTAAATAAGCAACCATCAGTAGGGGAGAATAAGCCAGTGGAGCTTCAACCAGAGAGGTCCTCTGAAGAGAGGCCGCATGAGAAACTCAGTGACCAGTCAGAGAGTAGTGACCTTGACCTTGACGATGTCAGTACCCCCAGTGGCAGTGACCTGGAAACCACCTCGGGCTCTGATCTGGAAAGTGACATTGAAAGTGAGAAAGAGAAATTTAAAGAAAATGGTAAAATGTTCAAAGACAAAGTAAGCTCTCTGCAGAGCCTGGCTTCAATAAATAATAAGAAAGACCACAGCAATCATTCCATTTTCTCACCATCCTTAGAGGAGCAGACTGCGGTGTCAGGAGCGGTGAATGATTCTATAAAGGCTATTGCTTCTATTGCTGAAAAGTACTTTGGTTCAACAGGACTTGTGGGGCTGCAAGACAAAAAAGTCGGAGCCTTACCTTACCCTTCCATGTTTCCCCTCCCGTTTTTTCCAGCATTCTCTCAATCAATGTATCCATTTCCTGATAGAGACTTGAGACCGTTACCCTTGAAAGTGGAGCCCCAATCACCCAGTGAAATAAAGAAGATCCCAAAGGGAAGCTCTGAGTCTCCCTTTGACCTCACCATAAAGCGTAAGGAGGAGAAGCCACTTACTCCCATACCCTCAAAGCCAGCAGCCCCCTCTGCGGCAAGCCAGGACCAGCCTCTAGATCTCAGCATGGGCAGCAGAAGTCGAGCCAGTGGCACAAAACAAGTTGAGCCTCGGAAAAACCACGTCTTTGGAGAAAAGAAAGGAGGCGACCTCGAGCAAAGGAAAGCTTCGGAGTCCTCCTTACAGCACGCCAGGCCCACCCCGTTCTTTATGGATCCCATTTACAGGTAATGGGCTGTCTGCTGCCTTTGGGCATCCTTTGCTACGGTCATCTAGGTCTGCCAGGGCTACCTGCCTGCAGATGCAGGACAACCCCGTCCCCTTCCCACCGTCCCTGGAGGTGTCATCCCACCACTGGGACATGGGGTGGCCCAGGCTACATGCTAACCTGTGCACCCCACCTCAAATCCAAGCTGCTCAGGGCAAACCCTGAATCTGGTAATGCTGCAATTAGTGAGTCTTCATGGCTGCCCTCATTGCAGTGAGTGGTTAGTTTAACCTGTGTAGCTTGACATACAGAAGTTGAACATATTCTCTTACCCAGAAACAAACTGGCATCAGTATTGAATATATATATATATATATATATATATATATTTACTGTGTATTTGACATCACTGGTTTGCCCCAAATTCTTTTTCTTCCAAAATGTTGCCCACTCGCCTTTACTGGCCTCTGCCTCACCCTGGAAATTAGTGAGCATCTCACCAGGGTGCCAGCTGGACACCACCTTTCTAGTAGACCTGAATTAAATGGGAATATCTCATAAGTACAACAAAGAAGCAAGTTTGTCCCAAGGTGTATAAACAGTATGTAAATTGAGAGTGATTTCTGCCTTTTTCTTGCACTGATTTGGATTGATTTAGCTGGGCGTTTCATTAATATAATTGAAGGTGGAATGTCCTTGCATGTACAAAGCCTAACCAGTGGGCTAGTTAATCTGATCTACCTTATAAAATCAATGGGAGCCTTGTCGTTGACTTTGACAGGTGCACAAGCAGACACTGTCAGTGAGCTGAGGTTTTAAAAACCCGTGGTAAAATCCTGATCCCTCTGTGTTTCCCAGTAGTGCCGAGATGGTTCTCACTGGGATCTGAATTTCACCTGTGGCCTGTGTATGTCAGCCCTTCTTTGCCCTTCGCCTTTCTGCTCATATATCTGTGACCAGCCAAATGCATCTAAATTAGCTTAGAGAAATATTAGCCATAAAAATATTTGTCTGTAATATAAATGACTGATTTTAAAGCCTATTGTTAAAAAAAAAAAAAAAAAAGAAGTTACTGCCATGTAAATGATGTTAATTTCTTACTATATCTGAAAAAGAAATGCTATGGGCAAAGTTTTTGTAGAATGCTCTCACATAAGACAACAAGCATGCATTATGAAGAAACAGGATGTGATGCTGTTTACTGAGATAGTTTTATTCATGCCAGATTGATATCTTTATTAGACCAGAGGTTTTCTTTGCGTCATATTCATTTTAAATGCCTGAAGCACTGGCAATAATGATCTGTGTTTTATGGTCCTGAATGACAAACTAGTGAAATCTAGCAATTAGTTTGGCATTACAAACTAATACAAATTATGTCAGCGTTACACAAGGCCGGTTGATACTGAGCCTTCCTCTGCCGTGAGTTACATCTACATATAGACAACAGGATCTGTCCCTTAAACACTACACATCAGTAACGGAAGAAGCAAAAACCTCAAATTTCCACACTGCTTCTAAATTAATTTGCTCTGTGTTTCGCTGCCTAAATGCCCACGAGTTGATCGCAGTCTGTTGCTGGCCTATCAGATTCAGTGCATTCCTACAAGCCCGCATTTCTTGCCCTGCTTGTACACTGCTGTGCATGTGGGGAGGTTTCCAGGATGGTGGCTGCAATATCTCACACGAGCAGATGAGAAGGAACCCATTGCTCAAGGATCCTGTTGCTTTGAATTCCTCTCCTCTGAGTGGAGAGCACACTCGGTTGCCTGATTTCTTCCCACAGTTGTATACAGGAATCATGAATTGACTGTACTTCCTTATCTTTTACCATTATCTCTGATTACTTGATGTATAATTGATTATTTTAAACATGATTAGCTGTATAATTATTAATATCTGAGACTGGTTCATCACAAGCAAATCTAATTTTAACATTTACAGAGTAGAAAAAAGAAAGTTAACTGACCCACTGGAAGCTTTAAAAGAGAAATACTTGAGACCTTCCCCGGGATTCTTGTTTCATCCACAAGTAAGTATTTTGGGAATTTTGATGTTGTAAACAAGCCTGTTGATCCTTCAAAGCAGGTGCAGAGAAATGAATGCAGTCTTAGTCATTTTTGTATTTCCTAAACCACACAGTTTTTGCTGTACCATTGTGGTGGAAAAGCA
This sequence comes from Athene noctua, assembly GCF_965140245.1. Classification (NCBI taxonomy): domain Eukaryota; kingdom Metazoa; phylum Chordata; class Aves; order Strigiformes; family Strigidae; genus Athene; species Athene noctua. The sequence goes on from NC_134044.1 coordinate 25,103,127, forward strand.
TAAGCATTGTTCTGAGCTTCTTGATGTTTTGCAGATGAAACAACATGTTTTGATTATAGAGGAAGCCAGATTCAAACTACATGTATGTTTTAGAATCGTGTTCCTCCAAAACCGTAGTGTAGCTACCAACACTTGCAGCTATTCGTGTCTTCTTCAGCACTCTCCCATGCTCTGGGCCGTTATAGTGGAATCAATATTTCGACTACAAGGAGATGATGTAGATTCAGAGTTGGGCCAGCAAAGCTGAGCATCCTAGCTATCAATATTTAAGGAGTCCTAGAAAAGAGATAAAACCTTCCATGCAGTGCTTTCAAGTCTCATAATGCAAATGCTCCATCTTTTTGGGTAGCCATAGAGTTTTGTGGGCCATAGAGTGTGCAGTGACTTTGTAGGATCCCTGCTCCTTCATACCTGAAGACGTGCTATATGAGAGGGCTGCTGTCTTGTTTATAGGCCATAATCCTGCTACTTATTTGTGGAATAACACAAATTTAGGAGGGTGTCACTAAAATGGTGTAACAACTGCAACGTATATGTAGTACCGAAAGAGGACCTGTGTGCAAACTGTGCGCAGCCTCATTTTATCTTCATCCTCTTTGCTAAGAAGATTTTGCTAAAAATTTGGGTTAAATCTGATACCTGAAATAGAATGCTCTATGGTATTTTCAAATTTGTACCCCTTGTTGACTGTAGGCTCATCCAAATAATGACACCCCATACATCTATTTTAAGTGCACAGCCAGGAGCTGCTGTCTCTGATTCAGCTTCCTCTGAATTCCTGGGCAAATCATGTCAATAATCTGCCACCATTTGCCTTTTTTTTTTTTTTTTTTTTCTCTCAGTGAAGTCAACAGTTGTTATATCCTAAATTGTATGGAATATATTCTGAAATATGGGACTTCTGGAGAACTAGGAAGAGCAGCTGGTGGCATATGTAGTTGCAGACACAGAAACATAATGCTGTTGTATGGATGGACAGTGCAGAAAATCACCCAGTTCCAGTGCCTGAAGGAAGCGACAGAACCATGAAGTATTGAAATTACTATTTATGTACAAGATTTCATAGCAGCTCAGCATCTCTTGCTGAGTTACCTTATTTGCCCAAGTTAGAAAGCAACAAGTAAAAATTCCCATTTCACAGCAGATGGTACTAATGCACAAACACACAAATGGGCTCGATCCTCTTTGCGTCCCCTTGGTGTAAAACCAGGCTGGTTCCTCTCCATTGAGGGAGTGATTCTATTAGCAGCTAAGGTGCTGTAAAGTAATAGTAAAATATTTAAATGAGGGCATTTTAGGTACTGTATCGACAGTAGAAGCTATTATTTTGCTTAGTGGTAGCTGGCTTTTCAGAAAGTTGTCAATTGATGTCGATTAGTGAAGCTGGATTCAAGATGCTCTGAAGGTGTTGCCACAGGTTGGTCTGGTTGGTGACATGGTGAGTGGGAAAGGAGGCTATTTGGGCAAAATGCACTGTTAGGAGTTTGGCTGTAGTGGGCAGGGAAGGAGTTGGATACTCTTCTCTGTAGTGTTGTATGGCTCTGAGTTACATGGGGAACTGAAGGAGGGTTACTGGGAGTTAGGTGAGGATGCTGTAGGCATGCAGGTGGAATGGAGACATTGGACATTTTGCCATTAGAAGGCAGGGTGTTGGGATTTCACCCTTCATCTTTTTTCACAGAGAGTTGGTTAAATCTATTGTTGGTGCCCGAGGGAGGTCCCAGTGCTGTCACCAAGACCATCAGCATGAGCAGGAGGTGTCGGATGCCACCTCCCTACTGCTCTGTCAGCCAAGGTGGGGCAGAGCCAGCACCCTCTGTCAGGAGGGAAGGCTAGTTGTGTGCCCTCGTTGCCAAACCCTTTCCTCCACATTTCTCATTGTGCAATAGAAAAGAAAAATCCATGGTGAAGACTGGCTTTCATTTTATCTCTTACCTAGGTTCTAGGGCTAACGTCTTTAGCTTGGTGTGAGATGGATGGATACAAAGGTCATGGGTGTAACATGCATTCTTAATACATTGTAAAAAAAAAGCCCTAAACCACCATCACATGTCCTGTCAAAAGAGTAAATGCCAAAATCTGCTTTCTCGCTGACTTTAATAGAAAGGAGTCTTCTGTTTGCAAGGGCAGAATTTGGCAGTGTTTATAGAGGACTGGGGAACGGCTTGCAGAAAAGCTGTTTTTCCTTTATAGTCCTGTTCACCCCTGTAAAAGTACAAGTGTGGAGTGCACCACAAGTTTTAATTTTCTGCTGCAGGATTTATATATAAAATATGAACAAAATTATTGTTTGTGTCCAACAAGTTTATGTTTCTGTAGATGAATTTATTTCTGAAACTTGCCATCTGATGAAGCAAGAATTAAATTTTTTTAACTGGCTAATACGACAGCTAACAGATGGATCTTTAAAATAGGTTTTTGAAGTAGAGATTAAAGACATAAACCCTGCAGTCCTTACCTTGTCTCTGCCTGGGCAAAATTCTTCCCAGTGCCAGTGGCCTAAAAGCTATGAAAATTCGATCATTTAATTGTATTTCACAATAATTTGCCATTACAAGGATTGCATTTTTAGGGAGAGACTATCCCGATGCAACACATCAGAATAACATTTTAGTTAGTATCTTTAAATAAAATCTTAATTAGTAGATTGATTGCAATGAGGGTTCCAGTGCAGGAATAATGTGTTGTTTTTGTTTCAATTTTGCTCCCAGTTCCAATTGCCTGATCAAAGAATTTGGGTAAGTTCATTGCTTATATTTTTGATTTAATCATTGTGAAATAAATTGCCTAAGAAAAATATAATATGAAAGATAACTTACCACTCAATTATGGAGCATGCCATGCTTTCCTACAGAGTGTTGTAGCTGTAGCAGATAAATATCTTCTTATGTCAAATTGGCTTTATTTTTACCTACCTAATCCTGCTGGTTTTATTTGGTGAAGGCAATGGGAGCTTTACCTGAGTGAGGGTTTCAGAACACAGTCTTTGTTTATATTTAACTGAAATTGTTCCAAGATGTTTCCTTCAGAGATTACAGTGAAATTTTCAGGCTGAAATCTTGTTAGATTGCAATGGTTATAAATATTTAATCAGCATTCAAGACATTAAAATACAGAGCCTCAGAGGACTTCACGTTTCTATCTCACATTGACTTCAGTGGGAGTTAGTCACTTTAATAGCTTTGAAGTTTTGAGCTTAATTGCTCATTGCTGTACTTAAAGCAGAAATAAAATACCCATTTATTTGCTCTGTTTGGGTAAAATTTCTCCTGTGTGTATACTTACATCCTCCCCCTTATGCGAATGGGAATTGTGCTTTTCATACCATGGGATAAATTGGAGCTTGCTCTTCTATTTTTAAAAAATGTTATTTTTAATACATCTAAATTGTTCATGAAAATAAAAGAGCCACAGCAACTGCTTTTGCAGATGCAACTCAAATAACACCGTGTTTTGCTCTTACATTGCTGGCTCCTCAGCTGCAGCGCTGAACCCATAAATACTTGTCCCAGATTTTTCCCAACCTTCGGGCTTCAGAGGAGAGAGCTGGAGCCAGCGGCTGTGGCTCGGGTCCTGACTCACTCTCGCTTATCCCTCGCAGTGCGACGTGGACTCATTTCACAAGACAAAGCCAGAATTTCACAAAATGAGATCGGAGATCTTCATGTACTCTTTCCCACGTGTGTCTCTGCACGGGGCTAGCGCAGGAGCCCTCAGAGGTGCTGCCCCTGCAGACAGGGCCGTAGCCCTGCTCTGCTCCGTGTGCCTCCATGGCACGCTTCAAAAGCAGCGATGAACGTTTGCTTTGTGTACATGTGGCTTTTAATCCCATTTTATTCCTGTAAAGCGATAATTTATGCAGCTGCAAAAGGTGCACTAGCATCCTGAGATGGAAGGAGCTAAGCAGGCGCCAAAGGACTCCTGTGAGCACCCATAGGCGCTGAATGAGCTCAGCAGATAGGAGGTAGGCTTTGATGCCAGACTTGGAGAGCCCAAAACGTGGTTCCCAAACATTTTCTTTGCAGTAGAGGGAATTCAGTGTAGCACATGGTAGGATTTGTCATTTTGGCCCAGGCACCCTGAATCCTCTGCTCTCGGAAAAGTGGCTGCTCTTGGGCATATTTGGGAAGTTGAAAAACCTAGTGCAGCCTGTTTCTTCTGTCTGCTTTCCTTGACATTGGCTTGGTCCTCAAATTTCCATCATCCTGCTTTTTTTTTTGTGAGTCTATGTCTCCTGGCCATGCTAGTGCTTTGAGTGGCTGCAGCAGAAATAGGTATTTAAAACATGAAGTGCCTAGAGCAGGATGGTGATTCGTGGATGAATCTTCATCTTGAGGCGTCTGAATATGTCACACGAGCCTTTCTATCTCAATTCACAGTTGCATGTGCCATATATTTCAATATTATTTGAGATTGTTTTTCATTGTTTGGCAGGAACCCTATAGGGCAAATCAATGGGCAACACTCTTTCATGAACGGATCACGATTTATTTAGTCTGTAGACTCTTTCATCCACTTCTGGTCCCATCAAGAGAGGTTTGCTATAAAGAGGTTCTGTAATTATAGTCAGACACTATTTACATTAGCTTTATGGGAAAACATTGTAAATAATTAAAATAATTTTACAAATAAATGAAATCTGGTGAGTGCATTAACAGAGGTGGGGTTTTTTGTTGGTTTTTTTTGTTGTTTTTTTTTTTAACGGGGCTTGTTTTAGAACATGATCCATTCTGTTAGACTGGCTAAATCCCCACCAACTGCATTAATACAAATAGAGTTATTCTGGAACTATACTGCAGATCAGCAGGAGTTTTCTCGCTACTGCTTCATAAAGTTCAGCCACGTGTGATAGGTCTCTTGGACGTGAATATAGCTCAGCCAAGTTCCATCGCTGGATGTCCCAATACACACAGTTTCAAGACAACAAATTCACAAGTTGTAGATTTCTAGAGAAAGCATTCTAATTTGAACTATGGGGAAGAAGAAATCCTGAGCTTTAGTAGTTGGGTTTTCAAGATTTCTCTAAATAACACTAGTAAAAATAGAAAGCAAACATTTGAACAGTTTTTTTTCCCATGAGTTACGGCCATAAAGTCAGTTGTTTTTGCGATAATAGCAATAAAGGAGTCGCGTTTGTAAAACATGAGGTCATGTAATTCATGACATTGTCTGCTAGATTATTTCATATCATCAGGTTATTCTTAAAAAGCAGCAACAGCAAACCTTTGCTTTATTTATGCCACTTTTTCTCCTGTTGGTTAATAAATTTTAAGACAAATGTTCAAGGCCCCTGCTGATGATATCTTGCCCGTTGAAATGTTTATAAATACTTGTTTTAGCCGATTATGGTAATGTCTGCATTTTTGAGTCGGAGCTGGGGAATTGTGACTGCATATTAGTTTGCGTCAGTAGGAGGTTAATAGCCTCTCAGGGAGCGGGAGGGAGGTGGGGGAAAGCTGCTTCCTTTTCCAGACATCTGGACGCAGATAGAATCAACAACTCTTATATATGTAAATCAAAAGTTACTGTTCTATATAAAATAGTGTCATTCACTGACCTCAGATTAGGAGCAGACATGATTTGTCCATAAGGCAATAGCTGTATGTAAAATATGTAATAGGATCTTCTCATTCTCCTACCTCCACGGAGGGCTTTCTCTATGGACATGGCAATTACACTAATCCCATCCTTGGGGTCAAGCTGTGCCTTCCTCCCTATCCCCATTCAGGGATTGCCACAGCCCTTGGGTGCTCAGCCGGGGTGCAGACCCCCCCCAGAAGTGCTGCTCAGCAGCTCGAGCCGCACTCCTGCCTCACTGGTGCTCCCCAGGGATCATTCCTGGAGAGGAGGAGGTGACCACAAGCACCCACCTAACCTCCCAAGAGCTTGCTCCCAACAGCTTGCTCCAGGAATTTGGTGGATTTCTGACCAGTAGCATCTCCATGGTCAACACAGCTCCTACAGAGGCAAGTCTTGCTTTTCAATCAGCCGTAATGGTGTTTTGAAGGAGTAAGAGCTACTTCAGTTCTATTTCAGCTGAAAGAGGGAGTTTCATTGTGGAAGAGGGAAAGTCATCCCCTGGGTTAATAATTAGTCCAAAAAAAGAAACCTTGGAAAAAAAGGTTAAGAATAAATTAGTGATTTTTACAATCATCAAAGTTTATCAGTGAGTCCACCTTGGGGTGTCACTGAGATCTGAACTATGACCTATGTCTGTAAATGACATATGAAGAAGTGTGACCAGGCAGAGAACAAAGTTTGCAACTCTTTATTGGGAATAGCTAAATCCAAAGATGACTATGAAGATTTTGCAGAAGATTCACAGAAAGCTGAGTCACCAGGGATTAAAATAGCAGTAAAACTCAATGTCAGTAAGTACCCGGTAATACTGAGGGGAAAGTGTGACTCTTAAGTCATGTCATTCGGGAAAAAGATCTTGAAGTTGATAGTTTTATGAAAATATCATCTGAGTGCTTAGTAGAAAGGAATTGAAAATATCATTATGTTATGCTGCCTTCAGGTCTTGAATACAGCTGAAGTCCCTCTCAAAAAGGACATAGTAGAATTAGAAAAGACACAGAAAAGTGCAACAATAATGATCAGAGGTAGGGAACAGCTTCCATACAAAGAGACTAAGTAGATTTAGATTTTTTCAGCTTGGAAAAGAAATGCCCGAGGGAGCTGTGCCCCAGCTCTGTGAGACCATGAATGGTGAGCAGAACCTGAATGAGAAATGGTTATTCATTAGTTTTAACAATACAAAAAAAAAATGAGAGGCACCCAGCTGAATTATGAGGCAAAAGGCTTAGAAGGAACAAAAGAGTATCTTTTCATATGCACCTAATTAAATTGGTGAACTCTCCTTGACAAAAATATAAATGGATTTGAAAAGGGTTTAGCCAAATGAATGGGAGCAGCAGCCACCAATGGCTGTTCAACACCACAATCGAGATGCAACCTCCAATTAAGGCTCTTGCACCTCTCATTGCTGGTGTGTGAGAGAAGACACTGGGGAGAAGGTCTGTCCTTTGCCCGCCCTCCTGCGCATCCCCTGGGGCCACTGCTCGAGACCAGGCTACTGGCTTCCCGAAAGTGTGTCCCAGGTTTATAATTCCTGCTTGGTTTTGATGCCTTAGTCCTCAGTGTGACAAACCCCGGGTTTCATATTACTCAATATTTTGCAAGTAGACTCATGAGCAGGGGCTGTCTGCCTGCGTATAAGGTAGTTGAGAGCTTGTTATGGGTCTGAGCTGACAGGATTTTATAGGCTGGAACAAGCCCGTTCAGCCCAGGTGTCCATCTCATGATAGGGAATTGCTTCCTGAAGGCCTCAAGCACCAGAAGCTCCAGGACTTCTTAAGAAAAGACCCCAGTTCGGTTCTTGTGAGCCCTATGTCCAGCAGATAGTAACGACTATAATTATCCTAACAGTGGTGGATGACACCACCTCATATCAGCAAAGGCTTAGGGATGAGCACTTCCCGTTGTTGTCGGTGTATTTCTTGGAAAATCTAAATCATACCAGGTAACTACGTAGATCAATCTTTAAAAAAAAAACCAAAACAAAACCAACAAACCCCGCAATAGTCATTCCTATGGCGAGAAACATATTTTTGGAAAGCGAGTAATACTCTAAAATAATTGGAAGTGCTTGTGTTTCCTCTGAATGAGGGATTTAAGATTAGATGCTGATTTCATACCTATTTTGGGACTGGTGTAATCCTGGAGGCAGTGTTGGAGGTAGTGCTGATCTGCAGCACCGTACAGTAGAGAAGAATCAGTCTCAATTTCTCTTCTGCAAAATCCTGGAAATAAGAACTAAAAAAAAAAAAGCATGACTAAGCCATTTTAAATGTAAAAGGGAAAATAGTTGCTTTAATATATTACCATAAAGGACCATGTACATGAGAAATGGTGATCCAAAAATGATTTAAAACCACTAGATAATGAAACTGACTTGAATATTAAATATACATAAATAAAACATTTATTATACTTCTCAATGCCCTTATTATTCTTCACCATAAATATGTGCTATCATAACCCATGCACTGTCTTGTCGCTGCTAATCAGCCTGGAGGCCAAAGGTCATTATTCATTCAAACAATTTATTTTCCGCAATTGCAGAACAGATGAATGAATTCTTTCAGGGAACAATTAGAAGGAATTAAAGGCAGTGGAAAGACTATTGTAAAAGCTTTAAGAATCAATTCTGACTAAAGAAAAAGATGAAGTCATAGAAAAAGAAATATATGGTAATGTTGAGTTGTATGGGTTGATAATGACATCTCGGTGCTGAGATAGAATTACCTCCTCTCCCAGCAGCATCATCATTACATATCTCATGCCTGTGATCAGTACATGTCAAAATCCTTCATATTGACAAATGTGCTGTCCACTTGCATCTGTGGAGAATGTTTTAGCAGCTGAGTGATTATGAATCAAACCCCAGAGCTTACAGCCCCTACTGCCTCGCAATGCTTTCACATTTGTTGTCTGACAAGTAAATGTATCTTGACTTCCCTCTGAGATTTTTTTTTTTTTCCACTGTGTTTGATGAAAGACATTTGGCAAATTGGCAGTGGTACCCTGTACATTGCAATTTGTACTCAGCATTAGGAATCTGAGCATGAAATGAGAGGGCAGGCTACAGGCTAAAGGGATAAAAAACCCAGCCCAAAGCCAGAGCTAACCAGCATGTGAATAGTCATTCCAGGAGACAAACGTGCAGTTCTGCCCATTAAAATAAGATTTTAAAAATCCCAACAAATATGCAGTTCTTCCCTTTAAAATACAATTTTAAAATCCCAACAATCAGAGCAGTCTTCTGTGGATTTTCAAGAATGGACTGTAAAGGTATTATTAGCTAAGGAGCATTCAACATCTTGTCTTTTGTATAATTTCCTCCTTTGTTACAAATAAGATATTGAACAGGGCTCAAGCTGTGGGTTTCATGCTCTGTAGGTGAGATCTTGAGTTTCTTTTTTTCCACTTGTCTGTGGTGTTACGAAGAGGCAGATGGTTACTCTCACCTGTCAGTAGGCTCAGCAGCAGTCTTGAACTCTCCAAAGTGACAATGTTTGAGGTTTTGGAGGGAGCAGGGGTTTTTTATGGTCAGTTCCAGACACCTTAAAGGAAACCATTCTCCAGAAACTATTTAATCCTCACTCCCTGAAAATTACAGGCAGCTAACCAAGAGTGAAGGCATCCCAAAGTACACAGGGTTTACAAGCAACTAAAGGTAGAGCAGGAATATTAAGAGGTTGTAGAAAAATAGGATAGGCATCTAACAGGTAGTGTAAATATATAGCACCAAAGCTTCACTTCTCATGGATTTATCTCATAATCTTTGACTGTGTTGGGCAAGAAGACTGGACTGGATGGTTGGATGTGGCTGGGATATTGATGGAGCCTGTCTGGATCTGGCTTACCGAAGCCCTTGATTGAGCTAGAGTGTTTGTAAGGTTTCCTCTGCAATATTTGTCCTCTGCAAGTCCTTAAAAACCCCAAACTGTAGGAATTCAGTTATTGTTGGGATCTCTATTTTTTCTGTTGATTTGGTCAAAAACAGGCAGTTGTTTCAGTACATGGGATGCATACTCTCAGAGAGCATGACAGCATAAACTGGAATTTTATAGAAGCTGAGTCTTAAAAATAAGAAGAAATGAACATGAGCTGATTTAGATTGTGTGGAAGCAGCTTTCCCTTATAGCAATAAGGACAGGAGTTCTGCTGTGTGCTGACCTTGCAGATAAACAGTTATGGGCATTATTCCAAGTGAGACAACATCGTGACCACCACCTTGCCTAATTTGCCCCATAATTCTTGAGACTGCAACTCTACATTTGCTTTTCTTCTTTTTTTCCTTTTTTTTTTTTTTTTTTTTTTTTTTTTTCCTCTTGGCTCTGTATGTTCTTTGTTTTTTGGGTTTCCAGTGAGGTCAGAAAGCCGAAGCAGTATTCACCATGACGGGTTCTCTGCTATCTTCTGTTGCAGATGTCAGCTATAGAAAACATGGCCGAAAAGCTGGAGAGCTTTAGCGCCCTGAAACCAGAGGCCAACGAGCTGATCCAATCGGTGCCATCCATGTTCAACTTCCGCGCGCCACCGAGCGCCCTGCCCGAGACCCTGCTGCGCAAGGGCAAGGAGCGCTACACCTGCAGGTAGCCCCAAGGTCACCCCACGTTGCCCTCCTGGGCTTCCAAAATCCCCCCTGCTCGGACGGTTGATGGGGACCGTGGTGGGTCTTTCAGGGCTCTCTGTGCCCAGTGAAACATGGGAAGTGTTTTGGTTTGGGCTTTATTTATTAAATTACTGGTGTTATGAAACAAAGAGTTTGCCCTGTACCAGTTTGATAAATGAGGTGGAAACTATTATATAAACAGTTCTTTCTTCCAAATTTTCTCATCACTTTCATATGCACAAATGTGCTTTCATTATTGATTTTTTTGATCATAAACTACAGACATATTTTTTTTCTCAGGCTTCTGGTTTTAATATCCAAAAGGATCAGTGATAAAATATATGACTTATTAGGACTTATGTGTACAGACTTAAAAAAAATTACAATGAATACAATGAAGATAGTCATTGTACGTGCAACCAAAATGAATGGGAGCTTTGTCGAGGAGAGCAGAATTAGCTGTGTGGGTATTTTGAAGGCTTATACATCACGTTGTGAAAAAATAAATGGGATGTTAAAAGTGAAGGGATGCAATCTTCAAAGTTGTCACGTGGAGCAGCCACCATCCTCATTCACTTAAGAGAGTGCTGTGCGTGCACCGTCCCCATGCAAAAATGGGCTGAATGTCATTAATAGAACTGGGCCAATTACAAACTGAATATTAATCTGTTACTTGAACAAAGGGGGAGGGTCATAATAATATATTTTTTTGCCATTATTTTTCCTGTGACATATTATCGAGTTTGCAGAATGGTTTTTAAATTGCGTTATTTAGGTCTCTATATCATCTCCAGAATGCGCAGGCATTTGACACTGGCGTATCGGTTTATCTGATCTTTTTGAAAACATGTCACCTTCTTTCAAGACATGTTGTTATAGAAACATACCTTGATGGATTAGGTCTTTGAGTCTTGTCTGCTCTGATCCTATTCAATGCACAGAATGATGCCACATTTGCTGACACGTAGAATTGGTTGAAAGGTTTGAAATTTGCTTACATGGAGGCAGAAATCCAAGGCTTTAATAACAGATTCTCCTGATTCCAAATCCGAATGTGACCAGTAATCACCTAGGGAGTTTAGGAATTTGGGGTGATCTTTAAAACTGGTATGTTATCACCTATCTCTTTCTTGTGCACAAGAAGAGCTGGTCAGTGCTAGCATTTTCAGTCCCGTTCTTATCTGTGTGTGTGTGTGTGTCAATCACATTTGCTGAATGCTTTTATTGAAAAGTTGTTACACCAAAGCGATGCCAATAGTACCATATATTAATGATTCAATTTGGGCTGTGCATCCAGTGCAGCTCAAACTGGGATGAAGCCATTGAAGATTGCATTGTCTTATCGAACCTTTTCTTATCCTAGATACTGCGGCAAGATTTTCCCGAGATCTGCAAACCTAACACGTCACCTGAGGACGCACACTGGAGAGCAGCCCTATAGGTACCTCAACCCCTTACCCTTGTCTGCGGTGTCATCAAGTGAATAAAGCAAGGGAATGGGTGTTCAACAACCTTGCTTACCAGCTCCAGCGCTCGCTCCTTGGCAATGATGATGCACCATTGTATTTTGGTCTCAAATAGGGCTTTTTGCATTCGATAGTGATATTCAGCATTGGAGCAGCAGAGATGGGGAAAGGTTTTGATCCTAGTTAGCCCGCGTGCCATCTGCAAGTCTTACCTTTGCCTTGCAGGATAGCTGGCACTTCTGAACCAGCATGGCTGAAGTGATTTTCCATAGGGTTTATGGTCATATTTTCCCTTGCAAAAATTTTTTTTTTTTTTTGTAAGAGCAGCCTAAATTTTTCTGCAGCCTGAATTTGGGTGTTTCATCAATCGTCTGATTTCTGAAGGGTCCTGGTTGCAAAGGCATTACTGTTTTTATTTGTTTCCTGTCTAAACTGGATCCATTCTGAGGTCTGCTTAACCGAAGCCCATGTGGGTGTACTCTCTTGTTGATAAGAATATGTATGTGATTTTGTATCCAGGACAGTTGCATGCAGAAATGTGTGTAGAAGTTTTACCTTATTGAAAATGAAAGACTCATTTAAATCAACTGGAAAGAAGCCAGTTCATGTTCCAGTAAAACAAATGCACTGATTTCTGCGTTTTATGAGCTGTAAAGAGCAGAGTAAGCTTGTTGTTTGTGAGGAAACAATATAGTTTTTGCCTTTAGTCTCTTTAGAAAATGAGAATCACATCTAATTTTATTGAAGGCAGTTCTTGATACGTGTTATACCCGTCCACTACATAGAAGCCATGAGCAATTAGTAGCATAATAGACGATTTCAGCACTAAAAAAAAAAAAAAATAAAAAATTGACATCATTGACAAGTGTAAGAGAAGCATGGGATAAGTAAAAGATTGAAAAACTAAAGTGGTGAAGACTGTTGGCTAGTTGCCAGGCAGAGAATTTGGAATAGTTATAGTATGACTTAGTAATGGCTTAAAGAGCAATACAGTAAAGGCTTTAGGGACTCCAAATCACTACAGAGTATGAAAATTGATGCCTCTGGTACCAGAGTGATAGACTAAACTACTCACATTGGCACAGTATTAAAGGTTGGGATTGTTTATTGCTGGTTTTTGCAAGATAACCGAATTTCCTCTGGGATTAGCAATCGAGCAAGCTAATTCCTCAAGAAAAGATTTAATCACAGAGTATAATTTAGAATAGGAAAAGAAATAGCCATTTTTACCTTATTTGAGCATTAGAAGAGGTCTGTTTCATGTTTTTTCCAAAAGTGTTTAATTGTATTGTATTGGCAGCACATGAAACAATAGAGTTATTGCTCTACTGTTTTCAAACTTCCTAACTTTGCGTGCAACAGTTTTGAAAACATGGGAATCAATTACCTTAGCTAATTTGATGCCATTAACTCTGAAATACTATGCTTATTCCTAATGGCAGTATTTAAAATATAAAGCCTAACTTGAATTAAAGCTAAAAAACCCACCGTAGAAGTGACAACTCCATTCCAAGAGTATAGCTCTCCAGTTACTCGTCTTTATTTCAGGGAGGGTTTTGCCCCAGTAGGGACCAAGGAACTGCAGCTGGGTACTGAGGCGGGACCTAGAAGGTGCTTCGTGAATCTTAGGGCAAATCTTACTTTTCCAACTACTAACAAACCCTTTGCTACCCACATGTTTTGTGTTTGGTTTTTTTTTTTTTTAGATGCAAATACTGTGACAGATCCTTTAGCATATCTTCTAACCTGCAGAGGCATGTCCGTAACATCCACAATAAAGAGAAGCCATTCAAGTGTCACTTGTGTGACAGGTGTTTTGGCCAACAAACCAATCTTGACAGACATCTAAAAAAGCACGAGAATGGGAACATGTCTGGTATGTATGCCTTTTCCCTGCCCAGTGTGTGCCCTATGTACCACCAGCGTTCATACACAGGGACTGCACGTTCACTTTCGATGCTACCGGGTGTCAACAGGCACACGTTGCTCTGCACCGTCTGCTCTGATGGGTGGGTTTTTGGAAAATATGTAAGTGCCTAAGCTCTGCTGACATTTAAAGTGCTTTGAAAATCCCAGCGTAAACTCTACCCTTGTACATCTTAATACTACTGGATGATGTCTTTTCTTTTGGCTTTAATTAAGCCAACCATAGCATTTTGAGAACAGACTGGGAAAATTGGTTTAATCCCATCTCCGCAATCACTTGGCTCTCAATAGGAGTCCTAGATTTAGAGTCTCAGGGGGCACTCTAAAAGATTTTCTTGGCACCTTCTAAAATATTCCCACTGTCAGGAGCTGAAAAGCGCTAGCTATTATGGAGGTAATGGTGCCTCCCAAGCCCCAGAGCAAATCAGTCACTGCACAGCAGCAGCAAAGGCAGTGGCAGGTAGTGGATGTCATTGGTCTGGTTTAGGTATCTTCCGGATTTAATGAAAACCCTGTCTGCAGTCCTTTCAGTCTACGTTTTGCTTCACTGGGAGTAACCAGGTACTTGAAGGGAGTGCAGAGCTGTCTTTTCCTCAGTGCTCAGAGACGTCTGTCATTGCTCTCTCAGTGCTAACGAACCTGGGTGATTACATCAATGGCTGCCCCATATTTTAAGCAAAACTACATAATTAGTAGCTAAAATGAAGTTCCGTTTGCTCAGTTTAGCCATGGGTCTAACACAGTTATTGACCGACAGGCTTGAATTCTGAAGGGAACAAGAGGGAGATGTTGTAAAAGATACTTGGCAAAAGTGATCATAAACCATGGAAATGGCACCCAGCATGCAAGCAGTTGTTCTGGTTGGAAACCACCTTAGCCCATGGATAATACTTCCCTTCTAATTCCTGGTTTTATGGCCAAAAGCCAATGGATAACTGACCAACTTTTTCTGGCTCTCACTCATTTTAACCATTGTTTCAATTTCAATTTTATATAAATGGTTAACTATAAAAAATGTAAAGGAACAACAACAGAAGTCCTCTGTTTTGCTTTAAGGTACTGCAACATCTTCACCTCACTCAGAACTGGAAAGCACAGGGGCAATCCTAGACGACAAGGAAGACTCTTACTTCACAGAAATTAGGAATTTTATTGGAAACAGCAACCACAACAATCAGTCCCCCCGAAACTCAGAGGAGAGGTGAGTTGCAACTGATCTGACTTCAAAAGGTGACATTCTTCTTTTTCCAGATTAAGCCCGATTTTTCACTTTTGATGAAGTCTGGAGCCAGAGTTATTTTAGAAATCTGATTGCTTCGGTGTTCATCTCGGTGTCTTATGAAAAGAAATGTGTTGATTCCCTCCCCTTTGTGCATAACCATATTTCCAGTGACAGATGCTGGACAGAAGGTTCATCTATGAACACATTTCTCCTTGTATCAGGAGCTCTCAGTTTCAAGTTCTCGTCATTGATTTAAGTCTATTGAAAAACTCCCTCATTTTAACATTCACAGCAGAACAGGTGAATTCTACATCCTGTGGCTAAATGTAGAATGCCTTACGATTTAAATCCAATATAAATGTGTAATTAATAAAGTAGACTAAGCTGAATTCTTGGATCAAGTGAAAGTTTCTAACGGGAAGTCCTTTCCCATAAGTAACTCAATCTCATGAAAGATGCTGACTAGCAAAAAGCCCGTGAGGCCATGGGTAGGCGTTGGTAGTCCACAGTGAGAATTTTTTTCCTGTTAAGATTTATTAAGTATATGAGTGTTTCAATTTTTCTGAACTAACAGAAGAGAGACCACTTCTAAATATTTTCAGCTAATAAAAATACAGCTAAGCACAAAAGTCTGTAGCATGGATACATACATCAGCTATACATATTTCTTTGAAACTGCTTTTGCATTATGCATTATTTGCACTTTTAAATTGGCATTACATTATCAGCATCAAACATTTCTTACTGTTGGTGACAACCTTCATTGTCTGCTCAATTTCCAGATGCCTTTGTGAAGGGATGAAAATGGTGGACATAACATAATTTCCACAAAAGTATTGGATTAAGTGATTACATGCATATTCAAATTTCATTCCATCTTGATTGGCAATGAGGACTTGGGATTTTTTCTTTGCACATCTGGTCTCAACATGTCCTCTGACAGGAAGTCAGCAAAGTGGAAAGGTTGCTGGGTTGTGCAGTGTTTCCTTTCTAAATTTGGCACTTCAGACTGCTCTTGATGGATATTTTATCCCTGGCAAATTGCTGCATTTGAAAGCATAATTAGAGAATCTGTTTTCTTAATCACATGGCTTTTGTTACTTTGGTTGTAGTCCATCTCCCTTTCATTTCTAGCAGCCTCAATTGAGCATAACAAGCAAGTTGGCAGCCCAAACTGTGCTCAACAATTTCTTATTTCTGCCTATTTAAATAAAAGATGATAAAGAGATATTGCTCTGATTATCTTAGAGGGGGGTGGCTGCTTCAGCTCTCTCGATCTCTGCACGGCCTCAGATTTTTTGATACTGTGATCTAAACAGACCATTCCTGGCTTTTTTTACTAATGCAATAGTAACCTTGTGACGAACAGCTGGAATTTGCTTGGAAAATAGATGGAACTCTATTATGTACAAGAAACTACCTTTCACTTGTGTATGCTCCATAAGAGAGTACATCTGTTACAACAGCGAGTCAAATGCTAAATGCCAAGTACGCTGCTAGGGCTCATCCTTATCTTGCTCAAACTTTTGGTATATTCCATATTGTCCTGCACAGTTTGAAGCACACAGAGTCTAAACCAAACTGCAGACAGACAATAAAGTTTCCATTTTTATAACTGTATTCCTGGAAGAGTAAGGACCTTTTGCACAATGAGAACAATAGATGAATCAAGGCCTCCGTGCTACGTAACGCAGTGGAGGAGATACACTGGTAGCGTGAATTCACGCGGCTCCACCGAGTTCAGCCCGTTTACACCACTAGTACCTCTGGCCATGCATTTGTTGATGCGGCGGTGCCAAATTTCTTTAGTTCTCATTTAATACGATGTACCTGCGGATGCTCAGAACCCTACAGGGTTAAGGCCATTAGCAAATGAGCCCCTGCTTCAGCATGGGTACTACGTCCTTGATAAAATCCCATAGGAAGTAGTTAAGAGCAGTCATTGTCTGAAAGCAAAGGACAACGCAATACCAGTGGGTAGACCAAATGGTTTTCCGTGTGCGTATTGCTATAATTACTCATTTAATAAGAATAAATGCACTTAAAATGCTATATGACCTTTCTTTTCATTACTTCTTACCCTTCAAATCAGTCAATAAAGTAGTTCAGCGTGGAGGCAATATTGCAGACCACTCTTCAGGTCTTCAGCTGAAGTCCCTTAGGTTCCCATGTATGTAATCCATACGTTCAGTGAAGTAGTATGGCTTCCAAATGGGTGGTAGTGTGCAAAATTAATTATGCGTGTAATTTTGATTGTAAAACTCTGAATGTGGTATTGGATGTCATTTTTGAAAATGCCGGATCTGATTTTCAGAGTTTCTTGGCCCCTACAACTTCTGTTAAAAGGCAATGAGTTGTTTCGCCCAGACTACACATATGATTGGAAACATGAGATGAAATAATGCGTGAGAAAATTTGGAATAGATATCTGAGCATTAGTTTAGCTAGAACAGTAGTTTTAGCAGGATAACGGGAAAATCCCATGCTGATGGTACTGTAATGTCCCACTGATTTTTGAGTGGAATTTCTCCAATGCTGCCGAAATATCTGAAGTTAAACAAGATATAAATACAGAAATCACTTTATTCTACTGGGACAGATTCTTTTCAGATCTACCTCCAACAATCTGCTGGTGAGGAGCTTTCCTAACTGGTGGTTATTGCTTGGGTTTGTTTTTGGTACTTTCAGAATGAATGGCAGCCACTTTAAGGATGAAAAAGCCATGGTAGCCAGCCAGAACTCAGATTTGCTGGATGACGAAGAGGCAGAAGATGAAGTAATGATGGATGAAGAAGATGAAGAGAGTGAAATTGCAGGGAAAGCCGTCAAAGAGCCTGTTACAAGTGACATGCACGAGGGGACTCCAGAGGAGGATTACGAGGAAACGAGTACTTTGGACATGAACTGCAAAGCTTCCCCTGGCAGGTTGGTTCCTTCCGAGTATTGGTGTGCCCGATATGCAGAATAAAAACAATAAACCATACAAGAGTGCCAGCACCAAACTGTGTGCCGTGGGAACTGGTCCGAAGCAGCCAGCTTCCCAGTTACGATAGCAACATGCGTCTCTGTTTGGGTCAATACCAGCCCTGTTTTCAGTCTCCTCAGCCCTTTAGAGGAAAAATAACTGTGCTCGGGGAGCTATTGTCAGGTTCTGGGTGAGACAGGAAACATTCATGGCAGAGACGTTATCTGCTCCATAAACCGACCTGGATCTCCCGTAATGGTCTTGTGAAAGGCTGTGGAGACACCAGGAGAGAAACGACCTCTCCCTCCCCTGCTCCCACTGCCCACCCTCTCCATTTCAGAAAAGAAAGGGGAATTTGTTTTATTTCAGGATCACAGTTCCACAGGGCAAGGTGATTTATGAACATAAAAAAGGGGGAAATTGCTCAGATGTATAAATCTGAGAGGACAAGGGAACGCAGAGAGGCTCGTTTAATTGACATTAAAACCTCCATGGTGTTTTTGTAGGTATAAAGAGGAGGAGTATAATAAGACTGGACTTTCAGCTTTGGACCATATAAGGCACTTCACAGATAGCCTCAAAATGAGGAAAATGGAAGAAAATCAATATAGTGAAGCTGAATTGGCAGCTTTCAATACTTCCCAGCTGCCAGAGGACCTAAAACAACCGTTGTACAGGAAATCCAAATCCCAGGTAAAAGCTTAACTCAGTTAAAAAGTTATTGTCGCCAAATACCCGAAGGATTAAACTATTAGTGTGTGGCAGGCAGGGTCGTTTCAGCTTCGTCAGACAGGGCTGTGCTCCATGTCCACAGACCTCAGCCTGTCCCAGCCTCCCGCTGTGCTCCCACCACACCCGGGAGACATGGTGGATTGCTCTGGTCCCCGATAATAGAGGATTTTCTTACTTGTTTCTGCTATTTTTGTTCCTGTCTGCCACTCACAGAAATGCTATGATAAGAAATAGTCCCACTCTGCTTTCAGACAGCCAGCGTGGTCACACTGGTGCTGTGGAGTTTAGCTGCAGCCTTGCAGGGATATGACTCAATTTTCTGGCTTTCTTGGCTTTTTGGTATTTTTTTCTATAGTCTGTTCGATGTTACTGCCTCTAGGTCCTCAGCATGTTTTTAAAACAGTAACTAGACTGATATTCTAGTGCTATTTATTGTTTTTAAAAAAAACCCATTAATTAAAATGGGTCTTCTTAGTCCCTTTAAAAAATTCCTGTTTTAAAAACTGCAGAATATGCATGTACAAAATGTCAGCAAAGGAGATTGTGGTAGTTGGTGAAATACAGGACCAGCCAAGGGATAATGTGATTCCTCAGGCTCTTGAAAAGAGCCTCCTGTGCCAAGAATCTGAAGGCAAAGGAGACTCTGGGACCTTGTCTACTATCAAAGGTTTCTTAGAGCTTCGTGAAGCCAGATGAAAGCAGAAATTATTATTACTATTAGTGAGTCAAGTGTCAGTGAAAAGGTTGACAGTGGTTTTACCTAATGCATTTTGATTTTTTTTTGTAAATAAGTTGAGAACAGCGGTTGTAGCCTAAATGATCCCCCAACCGCGTCGTGGTGGCACGGGTCCAAGCTGAGATCTGCACTGCAGGATTGTGACCTCTCTGTCCTTCTTCTTTCCCTGTCCAGGCCTATGCGATGATGCTTTCTCTCTCCGACAAGGACTCCCTTCATTCTGCATCCCACAATTCTCCCAATATGTGGCACAGTATGGCGAGAGCCGCTGCAGAATCCAGCGCCATTCAATCCATCAGTCATGTATGACATTGTGAAGTCTTACCGAGAATGGGACCAAGTCCAAACCAGTAGCATGGCTCTTTCATATATGACTATTTAAAAGACTGCTGAGCAGAATGCCTTATAAATCTGCAGGGTCACTCATTTAAAGTCCGGTGACCTTAAACTGAATAATTTTAAAAAGAAAGAAACTATTTATTCTCAATATTTTGTTTTGCACAGCAAAGGCAGCTGCTGACTTCTGGAGGATCAATGCGACTTTAAAAAAAAAAAAAAAAAAAAAAGAGTTTCAGTGGATTATGTAAACTGGGGCCGGGAAAAAGTGTCTTCCAGTTCACCCGGCTTTGAGGGGCAGAGGCAAAAGGGTTAAGACTGCATTGATACACACATGGGCACTCCTTTAAAGTAGGAACTGAATTGATTTTCTTTTTGTATAAGATAGTTTGACACAGGATTGGGAACAGTTGCTTTTGTGTACAAATCTCTTCATTAAAGCTTTATGCATTTTAGCCCTTCAAAGAAAGAAACTAGTTCTATCAAATGCACACTATCCATCGTAAATGTAGAAAGAAGTAACAGGGAATATTTTGTTCTCTCCGTAATTCTTTTGCCTTCTCAACTGCATTGTTAAAAAAAAGGAAAAACAAGGAAAAAAAAAAAAAAGAAAGAAAAAAAAGAACTCTGAGAAACAATACATAAGAGGCTTGTGTATATTGTAAACTATGAATGTTCACTACTCCAAGAAGCTAAATCATCCAGATAAATCCGTGAAAGCACCGCGTTCATCGACAGCACCACTAGTTCAAATCATTGTAAGGAGATTTTAATTTTCGACAATCATGTCACTATTTTGTTGTATTGTTTCCTTTCCCCCCTACCCTTTAATTTCTTCTTTGTGTTGTGTGTACCATGTATTTATTTGTTGGCAAACGATTGTTTGTTGATTAAAATAGCACTGTTCCTGTAACAAACAGCACTGCTCCAGTCCCCCACTGCGTTAAGATGTAAGGCACCCATGTACTTCAAAAAAAAGTGAGGTGAACTGATCTGTGTATATGGGAGTGCAAAACAGTGTTTGAAATTTTCTTACATTCCTCTTTTATTTTTGCCTTTTAATGAACTAAATAACTATAGATGCGACTTAGGTTTTTTTTGTAATACAGTAAATTGATTCGATTGTATAAACAGTTATAATTTCTTCATGAAAGCATGATTCTTCTGATTAAAAAACTGTACCCAATATTTTATGCTGGTTGTCTGCGAGCTTGTGTGATGTTATGTTCATGTTAATCCTATTTGTAAGATGAAGTGTTCCAAATTTATGTTTTAAAAAAATTAAATAAATAACGGAAGGTATTCAGTTATTTTTTGGGGTTTTTTTTTTTTTTTTGGCCTTTAGTGAGGGACCAGATTTATTTTTCCTTTTGTTTATAATCTCATTTTGAAATAATCAGCAAGTTGAGGTACTTTCTTTAAATGCTTTGTACAATGTAACTGTTACGCATTTCAGTACATTACTATGGGAGGATCAACTTAAAAAAAAAAAAATAAAGGACTACAAAACTAAAGGGATCTTTTTTCTTATTTTCTTGTGTTTGGGTCAGGGCAAGAATGGCGTATTTCATCTACAGTCTGGGGAGCAAAGACCGTATCTGTGGGGTCATGAGGATAAAGGTCACCATAGGGTGGGGCACTGCGAAGCATCTTGGGCTTGGTCCAGAGTCTCTCAAATAAACCACTGGAGGCTTTTAGATCAGTCCTTTAAGCTTCAAAGCGCTACCTTGGAAAAGGGAAGTATTTCATTCATTTTACAGGAGGGATTGGTGCAAAGTCACCTACAAATGCTGTTGTGGAGCCTTGAGCTCGGACTGGTGATGCACCTGCCTGTTTCTTGTGGGGACAATGTTGGGAAGCACCAGCTTGGCTGGCTAATAGCCAAACATTGAAATAAGCCTTTAGGATCTAAAAGAAAAAAACTGGAATATTTTAGTTTGAGTGTTCCCTTTAAAATCAGGTCCAAAGCCCTGCTTCTTCTGGACAATCAGCAGAGTGGTGGGAGGAGGGATGTCCAGGAAAAGTCACCGTTGGCCCAAGCAATGCACAATTTACTGTCCTTCTATCAGCAGAGATAGAAGGTCTGAGAAAAGTCCGTGGGGATGTCTCTGCTTGCCACCCCTGGCCAAGCTTGATCTCTGCAGCTACTGCACAGGGCTTAACTTCAAGCTTAAGTGACTTGATGATAGAGTCAATGTGGCACACAGTGGGGTCTTGGTTTTTTGCAGTAGGACCAAGGATTGCTATCACCAGTTGCAAGCAAGCTGGCACGAGTAAGCAATGAAGGAGCACAGTGCTGGGTATCAGTAACCCAGGGCAGTTAGTAGCAAACTGCATATTAAATCCAGTGGAAAAGGCACATTCAGGGAATATTATTTGCAGGAGGTTTGGTTAAATCTGGCTCAACTGAAGCCAAAAGTACCTCCAAAGATGTAAGCCTTGTTGTCTCCAGGCCAAAGGCAAGGGGTTCTCCTCTCTCAGACATTTTCAGGAGATGAAGACCTCTTGTAGCTCACCAGATCCTTAAATCGTATTTCAGAATAACCTTTATGGGTCATTCTTGTCTTCAGCCCAGCTACAGTTTGACTTGTTTTATAACCATCATATAACACCAGGGGCATTGGCAGGGCTGAATCCAAACCCTGTGAGGACAGGCCTTTGGCTTGTGCTTCCTGAGCCTCATGCTCAGGTTGATGGCAAGCTGAGACCTACAGGCCGATAGTTTTCATCCAGGAAGCCTAAACCACACCTGGAAAAAAAGATAAAGTAAAACCTGGGTGCATGTTCTTGTACTCACTTCACTGGCCTGAGCCAATGGTCAGGTACATGCAGATAATTGCATAAATAGGCTATTATTTTTAGTGCCGTTAAAGTCACCGTGAAACTTGGTTTTAGGTTTCTGCCAAATAAAGAGAACAAATAGATTAATCAAGTCAAGTTTTATCTGCAAACAACTTTCCAGATCGTTTTCCCCTTTAATTTGATGCAATGACAGTTCTTATCAGCTCTGCCCTCACCTGCCCTAGATGAAAGGGGTTTGGGGAGGTGGAGAAAGGGTGGGACAGTTTCTCCTGGGTTTAATGTTCTGGGTTACAGTAGCACACTCCCATCATATAACTGTCAGGGAAAGTACTCCCTGAGCTGAGCCTAGGGTTAATTTAACCTGCGCATAACCAGGTCTGTTGACCATCAGGGAGCGGCTGCCACCACCTCCTTGAATCCTGGGGCCTTGAGCTTTGTATTTTCTTGTCAAAGTATCCCATCCAGCAGCGCTGCCTTTGGGGTGTGATGAGCGGATGGGGTGAAACATATCACAAGGGTTCCTTCAACTCCATGTACATACTCTACCATGACCTTGATTTTCACTGGTTTTTCACAGTGGCAGAGTTATTCACCCAGAGGAACAGCTGAAAAGGAAACCCAGATTTGATTAGCCATCTCATCCCCCAAATGAACAGAAAATCAGATCATTTTTCTTTGTGTCGTACCCTCTGTGATGGACCACACAGATGCACTTGTCCAGAGGCAAACAGATTGCTAAGTGAGGGCTGATGTTTCTGACTTTCTGCTACAGTGATTCTTTTTTTAGAAAAAAAAAGTCAATACTTTTTTAAAAAAGGCCTTCAACTTATTTCAGCATCATCCTACTGTTCACCCCACTGTAGTAGTTTTCCATAAGTCAACAAATCATTCCCATGTGATGCAGCAGCCTTACTAGACAAAGGAGCTGCGTATTACCACCTCAATTCCTATTTACAGAATCTAACAAAGCACCAGCATGACAAGATGATTAATCAATATTTCACCCTGGCCCAGTTCCTCAATAGCACTGCAGGTCCGAGTCACTGTTCCCGTGTCAGCCCTGCTGTTTTTCTGCGTTAATAGCCACATTTGCGGAGTAATGGAAGGGAAGTTATTATAAAAACATTTGCAAGGCTGCTTTTTCTCAGCGATTCAGTTTGGCCCATTGCTCCATGCATGTTTTGACCTTTAAAACTTTCTGTCAGGTCCCTCTTGCTCAGATGTACAGAGAATTGCTGCAAACTCCTGGATTGTTTTGCCGTCAGCTGCTGCCTTCCAGCTATATTAAGTCTCGTTTCTGGTTTTGCTGGTCAGTGGAAGAGCAAGTTTGTTTTAAAGATGTCTCCGGTAATGATTTAAACAAAACAAAGGCATCCAGCACCAAACAGATGACCCTTTATCCATGTCAAAGCCTGCATACCTTGCCAGGACTCCAATTAATAAGAAAAATGCATTCTGCAGCCTGGCCAAACCCATCCTCTTTACCATCCCAGTGAATGGCTGTGTAGGTTTGGGAGTATACCTAGCGTGTGGCTTCCAATAGCTCAATTAATTCACCTTTTTGTTCAAGACAAAAAATGGTGCCAGCTTTAGGAAAGGCTCAGCTTTACAATTCAGAGTCACTTAATGAAGTCTGGGGAGAGGGAGAAGGGGAGACCATCAAATAATAAAACCTAAAAAGTAATATTAAAATACTGTATTCCTTTTTTCTTTCCCCCAAATCAGATTCATTTGTTGCTAGAGGAAAACAATTTTCAGAAAAATCTACTGTTTTCCCAGAATTGAGATTTTAATCAGACTAATACTGAAATAATCCCCAAAGAGAGGCCTCACTGGCATGCAGTGATTCAGGAACTTGTGGTACGCCTTGCAAGACTGAAGCCTTTTTCCCAAAACTACAGCTTAAATTTTGTTTGGGGCCAGTTTCCCCTGGGTACAGCCATAAACCAGACTGAACACAGATCCCTTTGCCACCGCATGCTGGAAGCAGAGCCTCCTTTTTTTTTTTTTTTTTTTTTTTTTTTTTTTTTTTTATATCCAGGAGTGACTGTATTTTAATGCCAGTTGAAGCTATTTATATCTATAAATCCATTTGGGGAAATTTGGGGAACCTTTTATTATGAACAGTGTGGAAATACAAAAGTAGTCTTGTATAACATGTTGGGTAGGAGCTTTAGCAGTATCTGCTCCTTCTGTCTGAATGGAGGGTCTGAAGAAAGGCACCTCCAGAAAGCACCCTCCTTCTTCCTGCTTTATTTTAATACTAATTAATTCCAGAAAGGCTAAAGAAATGTGATGAAATGCTACACTTCTAAGAAAAAGTTTTGCCTGAGAGTCTTAAAGCAGGCCTCCCAGCTTGGGAGAGTCTAGTGGGAGAAGAGGGTTAGTGGTCATTTTGATGCTTAAATTATCAGTAATTAAGAAGTTGATTTTCTGGGATTGAGGAAAATTTTAAACAGCTGCTTCTTTCAGGCCATTACTCCTCATTTTCATTAGCATGTGCTAAGGCAATCTGGAAAATATATTTAGATCTATATTATGCTATGTCAAGACCTCAGCATCTGTACCTTGGGGCAGATACATGTGAGATAGCCGAGGGTAGATGTGCCAGCATGCACATGTGGAAGTGTTCAATTTGTAATATGATTATAGCCCCCAAACAAAGCCTGCTTGATACCTGTGGCATATTTGTTTCATGGTAAGCGCAGAAAATTCTCAAAAATCGTGTCATGTTTCGCATCACCAGCCAACTCAAACTAGAGAAGTAGCGCTTTAATTCCTGGGGAATCTTTTTCAACAGGCGCGTGTCAGGCCCAATTAAGGTCCAGGCAGTCTTGTGCTAATTGGGTTGAGGTATGCAGCGGCATGACATGGTCATTTAGCAAAGCAGCCCCTTTGTCCAGGCCAGCGCCCACCCTCACACCGGCCAGTCTCTCTCTTCACAAGGGTCGCTGGCAAAAAAACTCCTGCTAGAAAATTGCCTGGAAAAAAGTTAACAGATGGACTGGGAGTTTTTAGTAGCGGTGGATAAGACAGCTCAGGGTGCCCAGCCAGCAGCTCACCATGTGGCCTCCTACATTAAAGTTATCATCACAGGAGACAAAGGTGGTGAGCTGCATCCTCTACCCGCATAATGCAAGCCCTGGCATGAGCATCCTCCAAGGATGCTCTCTTGTCTTGTCTGCAGGTCTTTTTCCACTCCCCAAATAAAGTTTTTTCTGACATCTGAAGTGCTAATGCACTAGAATAGAGAAAAAAAAAAAAAAAAAAAAAATGAAGGCTTGAGCTGAGATACGGTGATGAATTTAAGCATTCGACCCCTCCTGAATTTCAGTGGGATTTGTCTGAAAATCCTAGCAACAGACTCAGTTTCAGGCCATCTATGATCCAAACAAAAGCAACACATTGGCGGACAAAGACTAACAGTCTTCATTCAAAACTGATTCTTACAAATATTTTAATGATTTAGATCTTCCTAATTATGGAACTAGGTGTTTTATTGTACCCAACGCTTTCACAGAATCATATAATAGTTTGGGTTGGAAGGGATCTTTAAAAGTCACCAAGTTCAACCCCTCCCCTGCAATGAGCAGGGACATCTTCAACTAGATCAGGTTGCTCAGAGCCCTGTCCAACCTGATCTTGAATGTTTCCAGGAATGGGGCATCTACCACCTCTCTGGGCAACCTGCTCCAGTGCTTCACCACTCTTGTCGTAAAAAATTTCTTCCTTATATCTAGTCTGAATCTACCCTCTTTAAGTTTAAAACCATTACCCCTTGTCCTGTCACAACAGGACCTACTAAAAATTCTGTCCCCTTTCCTGTGTTGATGCTAGACCTGTTGGGCACCTGTCTGGTGTGGCTCCTGAACTCATCTGTAGTCTGAGCACGACCAGGGATCTTTTCTAGCACCGAGCTTCTCCTGGCTTATATCTTAAAGGAGAATAATCTTTGAAACCCTTGGACCAGCATGAAGACCTTGCACACCGACACACACCTATCCTTTCTCAGGAGGGGATGCCCAGAGATATGAAGTCCAGTTGGCTGCAATCACAACTCCGTAATAAAAATTTAGTTCTGAAGGATCCACAGACCCTCTGCTCTGCGTAACCACAAGCCACAAAACACTTTTCAATCCACTGTAACGAAGTAAAGACCTTTATTACATTTAGACTTGATTCCCTGGTACTCTTTTTGGAAGCAGTTCTGCTGTTTTTATTACTTAAGAGCTATTAAAACCTTAACCACTGCATGGAGCAACTCACTCCAGCTTTACACTCGTCCATAAAAACTCTGACTGGGCGATCAAGAACTACTTTTTGGACCTAACACCCCACCAGCTGAGGAACGCCAGAATTGGGTCTGAATTTGTCCCTGTCCCAGCTGAGCACACAGACCAGGCTGAGAGATGCTGAAGGGCAGGAGCATGACTTGTCACTGAATTATCTCTATGCTTTTCTTCACTGCTTGTAAGGAAGACCAGAGAGGGGGACGCCACAGTGACCTCACCTTCCCCCTTGTGTCAGTCATGAGCCAAACTCTGCACATGCAACCCTCTGTTAGCTTAGGAAGGAGCAAAGTTGAAAGTCACTGTGTGAAAAACTAAGGAAAGCAGGAACAGGGACTGGGGTAAATCCTCCCCCAAAACCCTAACAAAATCTTGAACCAGCCTAAATTTGCCATGGTGCCGGGGGAGAAGCATCGTGCAGGATGGCACAGAGGTGTGGGACTGGCTCAGTCACCCCTGCAAACCCGCCCTCTGAGGCACGAGTGCAAAACCAAACCAACCTGCCATGGTGTAATGGAAACGGCACCAGTCAAAAACTTCCATAAGGGAACTCCCTATGTCGCTCTTTACGTTGCTCAGATACTGGTGGTGTGTGTAATACAGAAGCTAGCTCAAAGCCTCTCATTATTTTCACTTTTTTTTTTTTTTTTTTATTATAGAGTTGAAAAATCTGGCTTTCTCAGCTCACTGCTAGTTCCAAAGCATAACTTCCTCCTCCTCCACTCTGCCACTGAATTTTTAATATTTCCTCTTTGGAAAATGTCAGGAGTCTCAGCAGGGTGTGGGCTTCTGCTCTAATACAGCTCTGCTGGGGGTGAGCAAGGCTGGGGTGTCTTAGTGCAGCACTTTGCCCTTGGAAAATATATTCTAGCTCCTCTCCCCACAGAAAAAAAAAAAAAAAAAAAAAAAAAAGGCATTTTTTCCAAAACCTGAGGAACCAGCCTCATAAATTATCCGTTTATAATGTTTCTTCGTTTCAGCTGAAACAATGATCCCCGTACATTTTTCTTTCAAACTTTGTCTCCCAGTCCAAGTGGCCACCTACTTTGTTGTCCAAATTTCTCGTGCAGTTCGAATCCTACAATGTGTAATCTCAGTAGGGTTATCAGTTATGTCATGCATTATACAGCCTCCAATCAGCGTAGTGGGAAACAACATTTTCATTTAATACCAGGAGAAACAGTGGAAGTCAGCGATTGATACCAACACAATGATGGGAAAAAGTGTCCAGAGGTGCTACTCACATAATCTCACTTTACAACATCTTGAAAATTCAATAGAAAGGACTTTGCTAACAATACCAGAATGACATACCACTGATTATTGTTCCTAAAGCTCTTAACAATAAGAAAGCTCTCTAAATATATCTCAACAAAAAAACATATAACAGTTTGTTTCTTTTTTTTTTTTTTTTTTTTTGCAAAGCACATAGTATTAGTCAACAATTGTTGTGTGGTGTGAGCCCATTAGGGCTGTTGGCTGGTACTGTTCTGGGAAATGAGCTCTTGAAAGATCTTTTTTTTTTTTTTTTTAAAACATGCCTAACAATTGTATCTTAAAACAATCCTGGAAGCATTAAGTATCTACAAACTGCAAGGACCCACTCTAACTTCTTTTCTAAAGACTGAAGAAATAACTAACTACCTTGCGTTTTATTCGCTCGCTTCAAAATTCAGCCGTGAGAAGTAATTTTTAGCTCAGAGCAGAAATGAGAACCTTTTTAAGGACCAACTGTTTCTTGTTAAGCCCCTGGTCTCTGCAGGGTTGGGTGAGTTCTCCAAATGACACGTGAGCACTTTTCTGGTTAATCTCTCCCCAGCAGCTGGAGTCCCCAGTGTAACATGAGTTTAAGAAAGGGTTAAAATGCAATTAAAGCAAACATTAAATACACCATGACATTTCCCTCAGAAGGAAAGTTGAAACAGGCATATTTACTGCTAAGCCCACACTTCAGAGGTTGAGCTAGTAACCACTTAGTAGTCAGTGTCCACTACAGAAGAGCCCTGAAAGTAATTAATTGCTCAGCACCCTCTAAGAGCAGCACCCACCGTTGGGACCATTCCTGATAACACTGAAGCACATAAACGAAGCCACGTATGGAAGTAAAATCCTTTGCTTCCTTTGCAGCATCAGACCCATGGCTATGTGTCATTAATATGTTATTGTAGAATGTTTTTGGTGTGTAAGGACATACAGAAGGTCTTTGGTAAAGATATAATAATAACTTCAATTCCTTTGATATTGTTTACATTTCAAAAACAAACTGAACCCTTATATGTCACACAGATCCTCAATGCATTTATATCATTAAAAGGCCAATGAAAGATCCCTAAAAATCATTAACAGAAGTAAACATTGAGTCACATTACAGAGTCAACAGCAGAGAATTTTTGAATGAAATAAATGTGTCGTGCTTGAGGATATCAAGTGAAATATCCACTGGATTTTCTTTTATTGCATGTTCTTAATCTCTCTGTTTATTATTGAAGTGATTAATAAGCAATTCCTAAAACAGATCCAGAAGGTGGGTTTAGCAGCTTGACTGTCAGCCCACACCATCAAAATATGTTTTCCACCAGCCTTTTGCAATCCTAGCTTGATTTCACCTTAAACACTTTTTGGAATGATTATTTTTGTTCTCTGAACTTAGACATTAGTTGTATAGATTCAGTTAAGATTTGTTTACCATTGATATAAACAGCATTTACTGGATACAAGATATACCAGAGGAAGAATTTTAACTTCTGAAAACACTTTAGGATAATCAAATGAATGGAGCAAGAAAACATTGTGAAAAATCTGACTTGAGCACTGACTGCTTGGCACTGCTTTCCCTGTGCCACCACCACATGGTGTTTGTTATTGTCCATCAATAAACCCAAATTTATTTAGAGAAATAGACCTATTATATACTTCACATGGAGATTTTTTTTTTTTTCCACTGCCCCACTAAACACTATGGGAGTCCTTCAAAGCACCTTCTGGTACACTTTGTGGCACCTGGTATTGAACCAACAGTCTGATCACTGTCAGTTGACTATATTTACATAAACATTTTTATTAAGTATTAAGAATCTTTTTTTTTTTTTCTGATCCTTTCTCTAAGTATAGACTTAAGTAGTATTACTCCACACAGTAACAGGAATGAAGCATCAGCAAAATTAGGGGCTGACTCTTCCAAGGGTAGGACTGAGAATATTCGTGGACTTGACATAGTTTCAGACGTGACTTTGCACATTTTGCCACTTTTCATTCCTCTCTGATTTTATATACCTACAATATCTATATCTGAGTATTGCATATAATAATAAGTACTTATATATAAGTATTGCACATATACTTATGCAATTTGGAGATAGTGTTTATTGCTCACCAAACGGCCGGTGGCAACCCCAGCGGCTGTGATTAGTCCTGGGAATAAGGAAATTACTTCAAATTACCCCTGGCTGAAAGGTGTGGGGGGGTCCATGTGCCTGCACCCAGGTGGGGTGTGTGTCCCCTGCACCGGGGTCAGCACAGACCAGCGCGTGGTAGAACTGGTGGTTGTTGTTGTTGGTTTTGAAGTCAAGTCATAGGAAACTGCTTGAATGGCTGGAGCCAGAGCGTCTCTGCAAGGGGCAGCCAAATACGAAAAAGCACACAGGGCTGTATTGGCGTTTAATTACTTTGTTGTTTTTAAAAATGTTTTTTATCCCAGTTGAAAGGTTCCAACTCGACAGTACCAGGGAGCAGGGCTGGTGTTTCCAGAGGCTTCTTATGGGGATCTAGGTGCCTCTGAGGACGTGCGGCAAAGTACTAAACTCTCTTTACAGACCCTTCAGCCTTAGGCACCTTCTCCCTCCTCCTCCTCCTCTCAACAGAAAGCATTCCCAAACTCAATCCTGGGAGCAAAAAAATCTCTCCCATCAAGGACTGGAGCCCTTACTCAGGGACATCCCACAGCTGAAACCAAAGAGCCGAAGCACTTTTACTGAGGGTATTTATTGCACCATGCAGGGTGTCACCTGTGCCCCTTCCAGCCAGGGGGGGGGACACAGATCCCAGCCCCACTGCAGCACAGTCGAGGCATGTGTCTAGAGGTGTGCAAGTCACCAGCAGCGCTGGCAGCACCAGCGGGACAGGATCAAGCCCCTCGGACATCACAGCTTTCGGCTGGGCACTCTGCCTCGGACCCACACCCGGGCTGCAGCCTGAGATCTGCTCTTACATGTCTGCAAAAATATGTACCCCAGTGACCACACAAGTAAACATGTGCCTCGTGAACTACATGATTCATATGTGATCTGAGCTTTTAGGAGCGGAGCTTCCTGCATTTCTTTAATACGATTCAGCATGTTTGAAAGCACTGTCCAGGAACATGAAGCCTCTACATAAATGATATTCCATTATTTATTATATTTTTCTCTTCTTTTTCTAGCTTACCCCAAACCTTAGAGTAAAAACTGGCATAAGCTCTTCGAAAACAAAGGTATAACCTTAACTGAGGCTTTAATGCCTGCTGGGACTGCTGGAGTTCTCTGTGGGAGCATCAGAAACGTGCCCCAGTGGGACGGCGGTGGGCGATGGACAAGCCTCCTGCCTCCCTGCAGACCCCCTCCCCGTGCCTGCTTGTACGCACAACAGTTCTTGTCTGTACCAATGTATCTAACATGTGAGAAATAAAGTGTGGAAAACTTATTTCAGCTGCATTTCATGGGCAGGCTCTTTGATCAGCCGATGCCTGAGTATTATTCAGCACACAGGAAAATGGACAACTTAGGTAAAAAGCTAGCCGCCGCTAAATGGCTGTCGACGTTGCCAGCAGTCATTAGGCAGCCTTTTGGTTCTGAACATGAATATCATAAGCCAGGGGACAAACTCCCCCTTCCCCTGCACCGGGGCAATATTTCACAGCTACCGCCCCGCCGCACCAATCCATGGCTAAACCTCGCAGCAACTTACAACTCAAAACAAGTAGCGAGGGTTTAGTTAACCCTGGCTTGCATTCCTGACTCCAATTTTGTTTAAAGAGTGTAAGGCGAGGAGGGAATCCTGCGAAGGGTTTCTCTCCGCGTTGTTGGTGGTTTATTTCCCCTCGCAGAGCAGTGCAAAGCCCTCCCAGCCCTAATTGCCGGGTGCTCTCTCGTGGCTGCTTGGGGAAGTGCTCACAGTCCCTCTTGCTCAGATCAGACTTTCTTCAAAACAAATTAAAGAAAAGAACCCATCGCCGACTGGAAGTAACTTTGGATGACTTTAAAGTAAGAGTACTCTTTACAGCCCAAGCACTGGGCTACTGCAGCTCCTTGCTGGGCTGGTGTTGGGGAGCAAATTCAGATTTTTACCTAATTATTCCCTGTTCGATTAGCCAAGAAACAAGCAGGAGCTAAACCAGGTCTTGCTGGGCAGAGGTACCAGTGATGACACCCTTGAGCTGGCATCAGGTTTCTCTCCATTAGCTGGTAGCTACTATAATGATTTTGAAATTCTGCTTTACCTTCTTTTTTTTTTTTTTTTCTTATTATACGTTAGTATGTGGAGCATAATACATGAGCCAGACCTGAGCAGTGCGGAAAGGCTGTCTTGATTCATTGCACTCATATGATTTTGGCTGCAGTAAATTCACTCTCCTGCTACAGCATGCAATTTGAGGGTTTATTGAATATTGGCACAAACAGAGGGGAATCATCAAAGTCTAGATAATTGCAGGGTTTTTTTGCTTCCGCTGTCATTGCTTTACCAGCTATTGTCTCACTGCTTGGGAAAACACAGCCAAATACCTCTCATAAGGAATAAAATATTAAAAAAGTAAATTTTATTCCTTCTTCTATTTCTTTTCCTTGTGGTAGGACTTACTCTTATGCATGATTCTTTACAGTCTCCAGGAAGTTTTTGGTTTCTTCTCCTATTTCATTATCCCTTTATTCAGCACTGTCTCTGAAAAATGCTATAAAAGATCCCGTCCTTTTTTGTGTTAGCACCCAAACTCTTGGCCCCTTTCTGTGAGAGATGGAAACCTAACTCCTTTTCTTCCACAGAAGGAGTTTGGCCTGTGAAATCCCTGGAGAAGCTTTCTGTTCGCCTCAGCAAGCACGAGACCAGGCGCTGGGAGAGCGCCTTCCCTCCTCAGCCTTCCCCTAGCATTTGTCTTCCCTGTTATCCCCACGTTTCAGTTCCCCTAAAAATCACCCGGAGATCATTGGCCATTTCAGAAAAGACAACTGCTCCATTGCAGTCGAAATCTGAGCTCACACATATGGTTGAAGTTAAGTTAAGGTCTTCTTCCCAGAAATGCTTTCTGAAGTTCTTCTCCAGGCAAGTCTTTTCCAGTAAGATAGTGTCTCCTTGCCTGCTATTTTGCTTAGTCTCGCTTTCTTTTATCTTCCTTGTCGAACTTAAATGTCGCCATTCACTGCTAGCAGATGTGGTTTGGGATTCCTACATTCTTTTATGCCTTTATTTCAGTGCTTTCATCACAGCTTCTCTTTCAGCTAGGTGAATCAAAGGCCTTTCCATAGTCCAGTCAATGCAAGCTATACATGATGGCTTGTTTTATTTGGCAATCTTCTCCAGTATGTGATTCATTGTCTGCAGGTGATTCATAGTTAGGAAATTACTTCTGAACCCTGCCAGTGCTTGTGGTTGATTAAAGTTCAGAAGTCCCTGTAGTCTGTTCACCAGCGCTTTTTTGTCAACTCAAATATTTGTGTGCAGTATAGAACAGTAAAAAGTGGATGTGCTATTGACATGAGCAATTTACTTGAATGTTTGCATCTTTAGAAAGTTCTACCAAAATCTCTAGAACTGGCATGAAACTGTTTCACAATGTCTGACTAAATGAATCACGTTTTACAAATAAATATCTGTCAAATTGTTCAATTACTTGAGATCCAGTCATTAAGCAATAAAATAAAGCAGTAAATAGGAGACATCTGCTGCAAAGTGCTACAGAAACATAAGCATCTTTCTCAAGTTACCTTCTCTGCATTTTGGTATAATGATTCACCAAAAATGTCTTACCCAAGGCAATCAAACATCAGAAAATTGTCCCCCACACAACAATATTGGCATAGCATGGTACCTTACCCAAAGCAAATACAGCTTAAGATCTCGGTGGAGGCTACCTAGGAACAAAGAAGAGAAGACTAATCAGTTGATGTGCTGTAGCGTTACTAGGTGAGATCTGATGGTTCAGGATACTGAAATCTTGAAAGAAAAATAGTGTTGGAAGTCATTGCTTCTGATCTTGAATTGATTTTTTAAGGATGTAAATGCTGCCCATCCTTTGAAAGATAATATTTCCCATAATGGATGAGAGAGACCCCAACTTTCTTTTTATATCAGAGGTGCTTTACATCTGAGGTGCTTGTAGGAATAACATAAAACTCAAGGCATGGATGGTCGAGGGGTTTAAACACCAAGTCTCTAAGGATCACCTGGTCAAATACACTGTGGCAGTAACTGAATACCAAAGGCTGGCAACTTCTAGGGAGCTGCTGTCAGACAGAAGAGGGGATATCAGCTCATTTTGGGTCAGGCACATCTCCACATCAGGACTGCCACTTACCCCAGAAGAATGAGGGGTTTTTTTGCAACATCGTCATCCTCCAGTGTTGACCTAGAAAATGGTATTTCCAAGAATACAAATTAATTAAAGTCCCTTTTAGAAAAGCACTCAGATAACCGCAAATTTAAAGAGTTGTAGCCTCTCCCCTTTGCTTTCAGGCAGCTCAGGCTCATTGCTTCCTCTAGAGTGTCAGCTTGCAGAGCAGTGCTTGATTCACATTTCTTTGAAAAAGAAAATATTTTAAAAACTTATCTTGATAGTTATAGAATTTCCTGTGAAAGATACATTTTTCCTGCCAAAAGATTCCTACAATGCTCAAGTAGCATTTCAAAAACGGTAAAGCTGGAATGACACTTGCATATTTTACTGGTAATGGAGCATAGTAAAAACAGAAATGGAAAGAATACCCAAGTATCCAAAGCTGCATTATCACAGAAGTATCAGCTTCTTTCAGACCTTTCTCTGTATAACATTTCAGCACCAGCAGCTCTATCTATAACTTGGCTCATAGATTATGTTTAAAATTAGAATTGCGTGAATTAAACCCATACCATATGAAGGTTTCTGTGTATAATTCAAAATTCTTTTCTAAACAAAAAGCCTTTAATTTCTCTGTTCTTCAGGGTGCAACAGTTTCTCTGTACATACCTCCACTTACAGGACTGGGTGGTTTTTGACAAAAACTAAGTTGCAAACACCTATTTAGTCATTTTAGCTACTTTTCACAGCTCTCACAATCCTGAGAAGCTCCAGCAAGTGCAGTGTGTGTTTTAAACCTTCTCCCACCATGCTTGTTTAGACAAATATTTTTGCTGCGTTTAATTTCTCCCAGGGGCGTTTACTTTGGATCAGAAGTGGTTAAAGAAAAAGTCCCAAAGGATTTGACTGAGTATAATTGACAGTAATTTAGTAAGAAGATTGGGACATCATGAAATGCAAAATTGGTTTAAAAAAAACCCCAAATCCTTAAAACAGGAGGTTAGGACCTCAGTCTTCCATCACATCCAAGGAACTGCATCCAATGCAATTTAAATAAAGACATTCAGCAACTAGGAGCTGAACGCTTTGCTTGTGGTCACCCTTTAAACCTGTCTCAGAAGATACTGAAATGCTCCTGCTTAGGCATGATTTTCCAAAAGCCATCAGCTCCTTTCTGCTGGCTGCCATGTGTGTTTGCAAGTCTCACTGGCTCAGCAAACCTCCAAGTTAGATTTGCCCACTGAGACTGGCCTACAACACTCCTCTTTTTTAACAAACTACAAGCAACAACAACAAATTTGGCATTTCATTTCTACGCGGTACTTAGCTTTGAATTCCTGCATTTAGCCAAAGATATTTGGCCTGGTCACTCTTCCTCTTTGATAGCTTAGAAATTGGTGCACTTTGTCTTTATGCAACATGTGCTTTTTATTTTAGGCTGTGCAAAAAGTATGTTATGTCACTAGGGGAAATATATCCCCCTGCATCCCAGGATAAAAAGGATGTTAGTCAATTCAAATTGGTGTCCACTCTTCCATGACAAGTGCATGCAGTTCTAGCTGATAAATATATTTATTTCCAATGTTTCTCTACAGTTCAGACATCAGGAGAAACACAAAACCCACTATGAGTGGCAGAAGGGCCTCCATGAGGAACCATGCTTCTGACTGATCTATTTCTTGGCTGTCTCTGTAATTAACCTGAAAATGTCTAAACCAACAAATGTATCTTTAAAGTAGGAATTGAAAGACAAAGCACGTATACTGAAAATAACACAAAACTTCTGTGGTTTGCTTTTTTTCTGGAAGAAAACACAGTGTGATAGAACTCCAGTGTTCTAGTTATGATATAGGGTCTTATCCCACATGGAGGAGAGAGAGGAGGTAGAACGATGACTTTCTGAAATATCTAAAACACAATTAAATAAAAACACTTTCTGAAACTACACACGAGGAGAAGCGAGTGAAATTGCACATGCAGACAAATGCCACTAGAGCTGATGTCCACACGTGTCTGGCTGCCCGGCCATCAGAAAACAGCGGGGAAGTTAATGCTCTCAGGAGCTGACCAGTCCCACTGGCACATTTTTAAGACATATAAAATAAGTTTAAAACAAACAGTGAGCACGAAGCACTTATGTGGTGAGACCCCTTCTTGAAAGCCTGGAGAGACTCTTTGGAAACAACAACTCTTCAGAATCATTTACAAATGCTGCCTCATCTGTAAACACAAGAAACATCCTTAATGTAAACAGCGTCCCTCGCTCTGAAAGTGTGAGGAGAAATGAACAGGAAGCAAGGCAGCAGAAGGAGGAATAAATCAATGACAGACTTTTATGAAACAAGACATCTTGGTCCTTACGCATATACTCACACACCAAATTCGCTTATTAACTCCACATGGATCAAGTGAACTCTTTGGGAAAGAGAGCCTAAAGAGATGAGGAACATGAAAGGAGCATCTAGAAACAGATGGGACATAACGTTTTCAATAAACCCGAACATAGATGGGAATCTCACATAGCAGCAGCTAAACTACCTCGTGCTGTGAGCCCATCAAATTTCACAAGCTTAACAACATTGGGCTGAATCTGTACATGTGGATGAGAATTTGCAGAGGATAAATCTAGCATGATATTTGAAGCTGATGAGCTGTGTGGTTCAGCAGTAGGGACACTCCCTCCAGGTTAATACAAGGTACCCATGTAGCACGTCGCTGGGAGCAACAGCTTCTCAATGTGCTTTCAAATAATTCATCAATGATTCCTGCCTAGTCTATGGTTAGGTAACTGATCTGGCAATTACCTTTCCCTAAATTGTCACTGGGCCAGAAATTCTTATTCTAAACCTGGATCTGGACCCCACTTTAAATAAATTTTTTTTTAAAATCCCCAAAGTATGGTAACTTATAATAACTTATTCCATAGTTATTATTTGGGTTATAGGAAGACCAACAGGTTCAAAAATAAGACCAGAGCAAACATGTTCATCTCTGTACAAATATAACATACCATATAACATATCTTCTTGCCATGAAGAATTTACAGTCAAAATAGGCAGAAATGATCAGAAGTTCAAGCACAGGTAATAAGCAATGGAGAGAATAAACCCCCAGTTCCTTGATACCCCAAATACTGTTGTGTCCTTGCTGCCAGTTCATCCTAGGCCTTCTAACACCAAATGACCGCGAAACGTTGTTTTTTGATGAAGAGCTGCTGTGATACTGATGAATACAAGTATTCTCCATGATAGAGAAGAAAAGCAATCTTGATTATGGAGAGAAAATGCCCGAAGGTGCAATCAGATTTCCCATTAAAAAGCTTTGTGTACCTTCAAATCTGAGGAGACACTAATAACCACCAATTAAACCTGACACAACAGATAATAAAAAGCTATAGCCATCTCTAATACGTAACAGTGCCTACAACTTAATTACCTTAATCACATTTACCCTTACTGTGAGGCTGGCAATTCATGACCAATCATTTCACCAACCTCCATCAAGGATTTGATAAAAAGCACCTTTGAGGAAAACCTGCACTTTACAAGAACGCTGTATTAGGCTATGGATTAAGAAAGGAAATTAGTACCTAGAGTCAAATCGTTTTGGTACTATTTACATTGGAAAGGGGCTCCCTGATCTATATCTATAAATATTATCTCCTCACTAGGTGCCAGCTGCCAGTGCTGGGCCAGACTGGACTGTGTAGGGCGTAAATCAGGACAGGACATGATGTGTCTTCTGCATCTGAGGCTGGTGAGTCTTCTTGAAGGGCAGGTCCCTACGGCACAGAATGGTGTGATGGGGTGACCTGGTGATGGGGGTGCAGGTGTAGGCTGTGACACAAGATCCTTCATTTCAGGCTCCAGGAAATTCGAGGCAGAAATAGAGCCCAGAAATAAGCATCATGGGCACAGAAGGTGGGACACATATGTATACACACTTATATATACTAGGTCTCCCGTTCAGCTCAACAATAGACATGAATTAAGGGATATCCCAGTAATTTGTAAGCACTCTTTTAAGCAGGAGAGGCAGCCACCTGCCTGACTTGGGCAGGATTTATTTAGACACCTCACCCTTTCCTCCAAATCCATACATATCAGCCTGTGCTCAGGAAGATGGATTTTCTCCAGACTTTATCAGACATTATCAGACCTTACCATGAAGTCCTGAAAATGACTTGAGTCAGTTGGTCCTGCTTTTCCATTTCTTTCTGTGCCTTGAGGTCAGCCCCAGTGGGTGAACGAGAGATGAGTATGGTGCTGGGCATCCCCTTCCTGCTCCAAAATCTCTTCAGGACCCACCTCATCACCCCGCATCTTTCTGGGGCACAAGGTGGTTGGACTCGATGATCTTAGAGGTCTTTTCCAACCTGAATGATTCTATGATTCTAAGGTGGTGATGACTGCATCACTTTTTTTTTTTTTTTTCTGTGATTTCATGTGGTCCTGATCCATCCAACAGGGAAAGTGTGATGCCAAAGCAAAGAGCCCCACGTTCAAATCAGAGCTGAGCTGCTGCCTTGGGGGATTCCCAGAAGAAACAGTGGTGGGGTGATCAAGACACTTCCAAAGATTTTGTGTCTTGGTTAAGTCAGTGGAGGCTCTGCAGGGCACAGCCATTTGCAGGAGGAGTTTGGGAGGAAGAATATGAACTGTGTGCTCTACGTTTCTGAAAAAGACCTGTGCAAGTTAGACTCAATGATATTTTTGACAAAAGATGGCACAGCAGAAATATTCCAAAGAGGAAATCTGGATTATTATACACAATGTTATTCTCCTCATCCAAGTGTTAGCAGGATTTATGGTCAGATTATGCCTTCAGCTCTTGCTACCACAACTGCTAGTTCTACCCAGTCATCAAATACTGTTTTTTTGGAAAAACTGAGCCTTTCATAGTAAATAAATATAAGTAGCCTCATGTTACTATTGGAGAAACAGAGACAGAGAGCAAAGACTTTAGAAATTCCTGAGATCCCAGTCTGTGAAATGTCCATACTGGAAAACCACAATGCTCAGGAAAAAAAAAGATACGGGATCTAAGAAAGCTTCAACTGTTTTATAGAAACATTTACGCACATCAAAACATTTCATCCCAGGCCACTGCCACTGCAGGTAGCTGCTAATTAAAATCGGGTGTGCTGTGGCTACTGTCTTTAAAACTCTGGCCAGCATATGTTTCATTTCTCTTCATTTTTTGTTTTTAGCTTCTGAGCTTGTCTGATGATATTTTCAAAATTCAGGTTTATATTTAAAGATTGAGTTTAATAAGCTTGTACGATATATAAAAAGATTATAATTTATTATTTAAAAAGTTTCCTGACAAGATGTCTACAAGAAACATGACCCAAACCACACCGCCTTGTAATAATACCTCTTAAAAATTCCTGACCTCCCACTAAACACTCCTGCAGACTTCCCTGATTCAGTCCTTGCTGAATATCTCATATATGTCCCCTATAACATTACACAGAAGGAAATGAAACGGGAAAGTCGTCAGCTCAGACAGACAAACAACGGCAATTATCTAGCGCCGTGTTATTTTCTCTAACTATTGACAAAATGCACTTTTTGTGACAGTGAAGGGCTGGAGGCTCACAGTTTTGGGTTCCGTGTGACATTTGATGTATCTTCCTTCTTCTTAAAAATGGCTGGAAAGAATATGGTGCAATGGAAACAGAGAGATGACACAGGCTGCTCCTATCTGTACAGGGTGCATCGTGTACAGGCGTGAGACGTACAGCCATGAGAAGAACAGGCATGAGAAGTACAGGCATAAATGTGAGGAGCACAGTCC
The DNA here is from genome assembly GCF_965140245.1 of Athene noctua. Lineage (NCBI taxonomy): Eukaryota > Metazoa > Chordata > Aves > Strigiformes > Strigidae > Athene > Athene noctua. The sequence goes on from NC_134044.1 coordinate 25,143,105, forward strand.
CTCCGCTGTCCCTGCAGCTGCAGGGGATGACCAGGTTGGGCGTGGGGTTGCTATTGTAGTGACACAGCAATTTGCCAGTGTACGATTTGTGTCAGTATGGATCTCGTATTTGCCAAAAAAGACTTGCTTTTCTAGATGGAGGAGAGCTTTTAAAAGGTTTTTAGCTTGTTTTTTATTCTCTGTGATAGGGGTTTGTAACTTTAGGCGTGTTACTCTAAGAGGGCTTTTGTGTGAGCTCAGTCCACAGCATGCCAACAGCCAGTCACGATCACTAATAGGTAAAAGTACTCCGGGATTTTAAAGCCTTTAACAAGACCTTGTCTAGACTGGTATTTAGTGGCAATACAATTATATCATACTGAAAATGAAAAAAAAAAAAAAGATTAAATTATTTTAATTAGCTTTTGAAGCCACTTCTCCCCTGTAGAGGTCAGACCTTGATCTGGTTTACATCGGTGCACATCAGGTGTTAACACCACTGATGTAGCAGCAGTGTAAAGGTTAAAGGGATCACAGTGTTGGTCCATAATACTAGCTAAAGCTGGGTCTACAGTGCAGCTATATTTGCAATAAATTAGTTCATTTAAATTTTTTTTTCTTGCTACACACTTTGCCAAAGGAGTCCTGCAGCACAGGGTGGTGACTCAGGACCTCATGTGAAATGCCTGGGAGGCAAATGCTGGGCATAAACCTTCCTGGGATGCATGGATACGTTTTCCCTGCCTTCTCCCCACGGGCACCTCCTCATCCTCACGTGCCACCCTGATCTGCAGACCCCCAACGTGGAGCAAAGGTGATTTTGCTGAAGGCAGATGCCAATGGGCTCCCACCGGTGATTGAGAGGAGGCATTTGTGGCCATTCAACGTGGCACCAACCCAGGGATAGTTTCACCTCTGGAAAGGGCTCACAATAACCAGCTCATAGGGGGAAAAAGCTGGCCCATATGTATTTCTCCCATATCATCCCATTTCTTGTTTCCCCGTTATGCTGGGGTGGATGTGTCGATGGCGTTGCTTGGCTCCCTGGGCTTTTGCAGCCCTCCACATCAGATGCATCTCTGATGCCTGATACTCTTTCCCTAGATAATTAAAGCTTCATTTGTTGCTTCCTTGCAACTCCAGATTTTAAAACTATACATTTTTTTTCTGTTAGGTTAGGATCGCTTCCAACTTCCAATCCCCAATTTAGATTACATGCTCAGAAACTAACTCCAAACATTTACTGCGTTTGAAGGTCACAGTGCTATTGATTGATTTCCAGTTATAATGTATGTTGTCCTAACATGAGTTAAAAACATTCTGGGCTAAATCCAAAAATGCTGGGATCAAAGCATCTGGACTTGTTGCTTTCATGTTTGGCACATAAAGGGGCTGGCAGTCACCAATGTGGTCTTGGCTGGGCTATAGTTGTTTTCATTCTCTGATGTGAAACAGTTGGGAATCACAGACCCTCCAACAGTTATAGTGGACTAAATAAAAATTGGCTTAATAACCTGCCAAGCATTTGAAAGTGCCAGTCTCCACAGTTTTTCACAACTTATTGGCTATGGCATGTTTTTCTTTTCATTTCTCTTGTGTGTTTTTTTTTTTTCTTCATCTTTTTTTTTTTAAGAAAGAATTTTCTATAAAATTAGACTTTTTCAGTTGAGTATTTGAAATAGGTGAACTCTTCATCTCATCAGACTCTATTTATCATCTTTGATCTGACTTCACTCATTCCTTTGGCTGTTCCATCTGATTTTTTAATTTTTTGAGAAAAAAAATTATAAAAACATTTTCCCTATCTAACTTATCACATAAGAAAATAAACAAGGGCCAATTTCTTGGCTAGCCTGCCTTAAAGATATCCCAGCACTGCATCTGCACATCAGCTTTTCACTTTCAAATTCACTTTAAACAGATTATTCCTAAAGTTTTTTTATTAGTCTCCCTAAAAGTCTTCTATTTATATTTGCTGTTTATAAAATAACATTCAGAGCCCGTTGTGCAATGGGCTGCACATAGGCAAAAGCCAGCAAGATCTCGAGACAAACAATGGAAATACTTTACAGATGGGAACTGTTTTACAGATGGCGTACGGGGGCAGGAGAGCTGCAAAGGTTGGAGAGAGGAAGAAATATGGATGTTGGCCATGGTTGCGAAAGAAGCCAGTGGCAGAGCCAGGCACTTAACCCACGTTCCCATCCAATTGCTTTCCTATTAATTAATTTTCCTCTCTCTCATCCTTTTAGAAGACACATTATAATTTTTACCCCCTTCTCTCAGGTTTCTAAAAAAATAAAGTGCTGGCAGTTGAAAAATCTAATTCTTCATGCACGTCACACATTTTTCAGTAACTTTGGCTAATTTCAAGGAACTTTGTACTGGCTTTGAGAGCGATGCTTTGGAGCAGACATGGGGGCTGCCCATGACGAGGACACCCTGGGACAGTACCAGGGAGGTCAGTGCCTCCAAAGTAAAAGAGCTGCTCCTGTTATTTCCAGCTGGGCAACGGCATCTCATTGCACGTTAACTTGAGGTTTATGCTCAGACAAGTTTTAGTGTAGCCTATCGGTCAGAGAGAGCAATGCTGCTCCTCTCGCTTCCCACTCTTGACAGCTAATCCACAGAAAAATTGAATTTATTGTGGCCCCATCAGTGGTTCAGCCTTGCACTAGACCTTGGCATTCAAGATTGATGCAGTAAATATTCTTTGCCCATCCCTGTGTGGCTTCAGTAAATATCTCCCAAGGGACCACGTGCTGCAAAACTCTTTTCAGCTGCCCAAGCTGAGATGAGATTCCTTGAATTCATGCACCCGCTATCACAGAGAAAAATAGGAGGAGAAAAAGGACCGTATGGTCCTTAACCTCTGAACGAGGAGCTGGGGTCTGCTCTGACTGATTTTTAAGCAGCTCATTTTGAACATCTCTGTGAAACTTCCAATCTATTCTGGGACGGTAAGGCTTGGAATGAAGAGAGACTAAAATCAGCTAAAAATAATGTTTTAGAGACAGTCAGGACATGAGGGATGAAGTGTTTAAGTAAAGAGATTATTTCAGTTCTGGCACCTTTGGCAGGGCTAACTATCTCTTTAGGACTTGTAATAATGAAAAAAAAATGAATCTACCGCTAAGAAAACCAACACTCAGCACAAAAACCCCCCGTATTTACCATTAATATGTAGTCTAGAGACATCTAAAATTAAGATTATAGTAAAATTAAAATAAATTTGGCCTGCTAAAGGATTTTGAGAACTTTTTTGTGTTCAGGTGAAACATTATCAATTGGTGCTGTGTGTGGCTGTATTTATACAGTTTGCTTTTCATATTGCCATTAGAAAAGCCGGTGCACATTCTTTCCATGTAAAATAATTTTGTAAAATAACTTAGTCCAACAGTTACACCTAGTCTGAGTATCAAAGATTTTTTTTTTTTTAATGTTTTGATTATAAGTGAGTAAATGAGCATATGTGCAATTATATTTTGGGTGCAATAGCTTCAGCCGCCACATTTTGGCATTTTATTTTATTAGCTAAAAGCTCACATATGGTTTCCATGTTTCCAATCTGGCTTTAAGGATGCAATGGCTGAATTAAGCAATGTTTCTTCTCACTCCAATTCCCTTAGATATACTTAAAAAGTCCATTCAGATTATAAAAAAAGTAAATTAAGGTTTATAATATTCAGAAGGTGGCCCGTGGTAGTGACTAATACAGTGCTATCTTGTAAGTGCCCTTGCACCCTGCGGAAACTGTTAAAAGCCATGTTTCATAGTTTAAAATGTTAAATCACTTCTATGATCCTGTGGGGCAGAGTCACGCTTGAATGCCGACATATTTCATTTGCAAACAACGATGCCGTTATATCAGTGCGGAAGCCACCAGATAATGGATGACCCCAGGTGCCCACCGCTATTTGCAGGTCCTGCAGCACCTCCCAACGTTGGACCCGGGGGGATCTGGGGAGGACTTTGAGAGCTCTTGGGCTGATAAAGCCTAGAAAAGTGACCCGAGGGAAGGAGCTCAGGGCCGTGTGATGCAAGCCGTGGGGGTGATCAACAGGAGCTGAGCAGTGGATGGCACAGACGTTTGGAGAGGGGGCATAAGCTCCAGGGAGGGCATCACTGGGGAGAAAGGAGTGTGCTGCAGCCTCGGAAAGAGCTGCACTCAGGAGAGCAATAGGGCTGAGCTGCTCTCATATATACACACATACCTATATGTAAGCTTGAGGAGAATGGAAAAAGTGCTTGTTTTTGCATGGGAGACGTGCTAGCTGTCTCCCAATGCAAATAGTGTGTTTATGAAAAGGGCAGCGAACAACTTCATATCCCGTGGGGAAAGAAATTGCCTGCGTTTACAGTGGAGGTGGTGTGTTTGGATGTTAGGCAAAGCTTCCCAACTGCAAAGGTCGTGAAGCACTTAATGAAAAGAATGAAGTTAGTGAGTCCCTTAAGAAGAGGTTTTCAATAACTGCACAGGCAAACACATGTCAGAGATGGTCTTGGCATCAGTGCAGCAGCTTGACTATGTGACCTCCCAAGGTCCCAGCCAACCCTGCATTTCTCTGAGCTCATGAAAACACATCTAGCATGTCTGGAAGCACAGGAGCATGGGAATTCTCTACTGCATTGATGCAGATTCAGGGTATCCCTCTTTTATATCCCTCTTCTGCAGGCTACCAACCTAACCAACAAGCAAACTGCCATGGTTGCTTTTCTGGGCTTCCTAATTTACATTGTTCCACACATTTCTGCTGAAGTGGAACAGGTTCAGCATGAGGTGACACGTGTGCCCTCCCATTAAGCATCCGTGTTTGCTGCTGACAGTAGGTGTGACATCAGGGACTCTTTCACAGCCACCTTCAGAGCATGGCCTCTCCGTTTGGGGTTGACGTGAGGTGTTCAGAGACTGAAGTACTTGTGATCCAAACTGTATCACATCTTACAGGCTTAAGAAAAGAATTGGTATGCAGATACTGAGCTCAAACCTCTACCCGTTATCATTGCTGGGGGTGAAATTAGTCTCCACTTACAGTACTTACCTGAATTTTTATTGACCACTACGCAACCTACTTGAGTAAAGCATCAGAAATACAGACTTGCTTCTCCAGATCTTCAAGTTTCCATCTAAATCCATCCTAATCCAGCAAAACATGCAAGTTTGAACATAAAACATATCCATAGGTACACTTAAGTATGGGATTAAACAGTTTGCTGAATAGGGTCCCTATGTTACTGAGGCATTGGCTGCTAGTCTTGGCTCTTATTTCAGCTAAATTGAGATGGGAAAAGGTTTCCACACTGGGATGAAGCCAAGGTTTTTTCTCTCCCTTTCTCTCTCTTTTTTTTTTCTTTTTTTTTTTCTCTTTTCTCCAACAGAACAAGATAGATGCCTGACAACTGTTTCTGTCTTGCTAATATCCTGAACTTTAGGGCTTTGGGTGTGGGAAATTCAAGACCCAATATCTTCTCAGATGCATTCAGCTGAGGGTTGTAATCCTCATTCTTGCACATGTGAGCTATCCTGACTACTGGGCTATTTAAAGCAGCAACATTCTTGTGATTTGGGTAAATCACAGACTCAGGAGTGGAGACAGTGGAAGGTACAGTCTATGTTCATCTGATTCTCCACAGAGTTTTGGTGTTGACAAATGATTTCTACAATTTTATTTTAACTGAAGTGTCCTAAGCAACTCTAAAGGTTCAACTGATATTTTAAAAGGGTGGCCACAGTTTTTTTCCGTTCTTTGGAGATATCAAACTCCCATAACTTTGCCTGGAGTCATGGAGAAGAAGGTGACCTCAGCTTTCCTACAAATCAGTTTCACGTATCATGTTTGTGAACAGAATTACTGTCTGTGATCACTTTTTAAAATGTAGACCTTGGAAGTGTTCCCTTCTTAGCACTAGTGAAATGAAATAATCAAAACATTGAGAGACTGGAGAACAAGTGAATATTGTGTTGAAAATTCCACATAGTGCCTGGACTGGTCCACATGGACATGCAATCTCCAAGATCAAGAGATGCTTCAGCCCTTCTGCTGACACTTGAAAAAACCATTACAAGGCACTACTTTTTCCTGGATGTAATTTTGTACATTAAAAACAAGCATAATGTTTTCACAACAAATGGCATTTCTTAACTACACTTGTTAAACTTCAAGGTCAGTGAAGCTTCTCTGGATCACAGCAGAACCAGATCCTCCCCAATACACCACCCAGGTTTGCTCTTTGCTTGAGACTAGATATGAAGGAGTAAACCAGGCAGTGAGTGAAAATGGTAATTCTGTGCTTCTGGAGATACTTTGCTGTTGTTGGCATGTGGGAGGTCTGGTGTCATGATCAGATCTGTTCCTTTTAGATTTGAAATCAAGGAACTCGTAAATTGGAGGAAATGGAGATATTTTACCTGCCCATCAAAATCTATATTTCAAATGTGCATATTTAAATGTAGCCGTTGAAATTCTCCTTTTTGTGGTCATGGTTTCAGAGACTGAAATATTTAACACCTGTTAACTTGAATGCAAGTTAAGCCTCCGCACAGCTGTGGATCAAGCCATATATGAAACTTGGGTGTAATCTTGAAGAAAAGAAAGCAGATAATCTCCACAAAATAAAATTTCTATTTTCAGTACTTGTAGTGTATTATGCAGTATATTTCCAAGTGTTGCTAGGTTGTTGGATGTGTGGCTGTGCCTTGGATGCCTTTATAGATGGCTGAGTTGTATGCTACTAAACGTATCTATTAACCTTCATCTGATAGAATAACTAAATAAAGTATTAAAAAGCTAAATTACAAAAATAGATATCTATATAGTCTGGTTGCTTCATCTTCTGGTTTACTTGAACACTTCTGGATAACAGCAATGTAGTGTTACTTGTGGCTTATCTGAATAGGATTATCAGGGTTTTCCAGAAATTGCTTCTAGCTGTTTCAAAGATAAGTGAGAAATTGAAGGTGTTGTGGAGAAGGGCTTTGTGCAGATACACAAACTCTTCAGACCCGGTGTGATAAATAACAAGTGAATGTAAACAGTGCTGCTTTGATGATGTGTAACAAGGATTTGGGTGACGGTGCCATGTGACAGGTATACTGAGTGCAGACATGGAAAAGATTCGTATGCAAAAGTAATAATAACTATCAGAAAAAATAGTTGTAGCACTTTGTATTACTAAGATTTCCTGTTTATTTGGTAATGCATGGTAGAATGACACAGAATCCAATTTCTCATTTGCTGTTGCATTTCCTAAGGGTAGAAAAGCTATTTCATCACTTTTCGCAAGTAATACTTTCCTGTCTAAAGCAATTGGTTGGGCTGGATGTTTCACTGAGTCCCTGTCTTGATCCCTGGTAGGTGGGAACTAAGCCATGGATACTAGCAGAAGTGAAATGAAGTAGTAGTGAGCACCACTCATACAGCTAGGGACAGCATCTTTACAGAGATCACAGAATCATCTCGGTTGGAAAAGACCTTGAAGCTCCTCCAGTCCAACCATGAACCTCACACTGACAATTCCCAACTCCGCCAGATCCCTCAGTGCTGGGTCACCCCGACTCTTCAACCCCTCCAGGGATGGGGACTCCCCCCCTGCCCTGGGCAGCCCATTCCAACGCCCAACAACCCCTTCTGCAAAGAAATACTTCCTCAGAGCCAGTTTGACCCTGCCCTGGTGCAGCTTGAGGCCATTCCCCCTGGGCCTGGCGCTGGGTCCTTGGCTCAAGAGACTCATCCCCCCTCTCTGCACCTTCCTTTCAGATTGCTGTAGAGGGCAATGAGGTCTCCCCTCAGCCTCCTCTTCTCCAGGCTAAACCCCCCCAGTTCTCTCAGCCGCTTCTCTCAGAGCTTGTTCTGTAGACCCTTCACCAGCTTCACTGCCCTTCTCTTTACATGCTCCAGCATCTCAATGTCTTTCCTGTAGTGAGGGGCCCAAAACTAACCCAGTATTCGAGGTGCGGCCTCACTAGTGCCGAGTACAGGGGTAAAAACTGTTTTTCACAATAGGTAAAAAAAAATATACATATAGATACAATTTCAGAATAAATATATATTATTGATGGACTAATAGCTATGTTTGTACCTTCCATATGTTTGCGTGCTAAATTAGAAACATCTTCACAAATGACTTGGAAATAGAAATTTCATAAAACACCTCCTCTGCACTCAGTCAAGTTCATAAAATGTGGTAAGCAGAAGTAGTTCTTAGCTAAATGAAAAACATTTGATGTCAAACGGGGGCATGGCTCAGGGTCTGTGCTTCAGACGATTTTTTTACTATTCTGCTTGACTGAGATGTCTGAAGCAAAATTATGGTTTTCCCACATAAAAAAAGCTTTGAGCTACCTTTCAAGTGGTGATTTTCTGTGGAAATGCTATAGTATAGCAAAAGGATGCACAGGTCTGCAATATCTTGCACTGTTCTGCAATATCATTTGCAGTTCTAATGCCAATTCAGCTGTAAGCTGTGGTGTCGTAACTGTAGATTCCCATGGCTTTAATGACCACATCCTAATTCCAGGAAATGCTGATTGGTATTTTTCCCTACACTTTTCCTTACCCAACAAGGAACCTAAACAAATACTTATGCTTCCCTTCCCTCTCCTAGAACATAGTTACCTCTACGAGGTTTAAATGTTTGTAAAGGCAGGTATGAATTATATGGATTTTCCATCAGAATGATATATCTGCTCCCACTAGAATGGTCAGGTGATCAGGGAAACAGTTAAATTTGTGTCAGGTTTCATTCTGTTTGTAAGATTTCCTCACTGCATATCTTTGAGCTTCACTTGATTGATGCAGTCTTAATGCAGCAAATATAAGTTAATAAAGGATTAAGCACTTTGATCTATCACTAGCATGTGACAGCAATTGCCTTGTGTTGATGAATGCACAATAATTGATAGCGTGCTCTGGGGTGTCTTTAGCAAAGCTGGAGAAGTTTGAATGCTGGCACCTGTTGCACTCAGAAGACACTTCTGCAGGGCTGCATTGCACTCTGTTAGAACATAAGCATTTTTATCTAATTTTTCACTGAAAGTGACAGGGAAATAATCTATCTGACATTTGTGTTCTACTAACTGCATTGCTCATCAGCTACACTCCTCCTTTTGGTACCGGAGTTTTCACTTCAAGCCCTTTAAAGATGGTCTCTATGACTTCAGGCACTGCTGTTAAGACTAGGTGCCACAGATGGGCTTGGTGACGGAGGAGATCTGTGGCATGGTGGTAGCTGGGGTCATTCTCTCTTTGCTCTGTCACCTTCCATCTAAGGAGGCGCTTGGATGCCAGGCCATTGCCACTAATGTACAATCCTAGTGAAGGAAAGCAAGGATTTTGGTATAAAACAGTTGGCCAGGACATGTTTTGCGGAGAAATCACTTTATAACTTTTGGAGTTATAAAGTGGGTATGTTTATTCAGCGCTGGGCGCATGGGGGATCGCTCCACCACAAGCATGCGCATCGTTTGCAGCTCCCGTCCAGCTTATATGTTACAAAATAGTGCATATTCATAGAACGCCTATACATATACATAGTCTACCCCTGCCTCCCCTCGCTTCTTATGGTAATCAGGTCTCCTCCCCTTGCGCCTGCGTATTGAGCTCCTTTGGCCTTGTTCGGTGGTCGCAGATTTACAGGCGGGGGTCGCATAGATGAAGTATCTCCTCTTCCTCGCTGATGAACTTTTCACCTCGTCGTTCTGCGCAGTCTCAGTTGTTTCCCTGGGCCCTGGCCAAACCGCCAGGTCAGTTTGTGCTAGAATCTAGGATGATTTGTTGCTGGAACATACAACTTCAAGGACCATAAGAAACTTTTCTTTGGGCTAGGAGATAGTCGCTTAGCAACATTATCAGCACCTGGTATGTCTTTTTCGAATAGTCCCATACGCCTCCCCTTGTTTTTGCACAGGCCTTGCACCATCAATCTAAGATTGTTTAGACTCCCCGTCTCAGGACACAGCTACAGATGCCTTTTCACTGGCTGGACATGACTGTGTAAGTCCTCAGCCATGGAAATTACTCAGTAATTTATACAAAGAATCATCTCAGACTTGATTTTGTAATATGATCATGGGCCAGTGTTTGTGCCAAATGATAAAGTCTGGCTGAGTGCTATGGTAAATGAACCTTAAATTCTCCCATTAATTGCCAGCAGTAATTAATCCCTTCAACCCCTTCACTCCAATGCATGTTTTGGATGCTTCACAGGACTTGAGAACAGAGCTCTTGAACAAGGGGTGTGTAGGCACGGGGAAAACTGAATCTAAACTGTTCTGTGCTAGATCTAGGAGGGGACCTACAGATATCAAGGCCTGAGGAGACTCTACCAGCCTTGATGGAAAAAAAATTGACACATTCTCCTTTATCTGGGGCAGATGGACCTCAGGCATTTATTTGTTCAGACTGATCTAGGATTTTGATTACTGCTGCTTTATCTGTTTGATGTCCAAGTACTCTCATGTTTAAATGCTGTGTGCTTTCCCTGTGGTCTTCAGATGTCTCCAAGACTCTAGCTGAGACAAGTACTTGACCTGAATCATAGGCCCAGAGAAAGTTGTTGGCTTCCAGGTGGGTTAAATAAAAAAAGTGGTCCTAAATGTTGAAGGAATGCAATAGCTGCTAGGCAGGGTTACCAACTATGTCTTCGTGTTCTGTTAACTTGTTGGTGCCCCAGACACTGTAGCAGTAGAGCAACATGAGTAGTGCAATGCTGGAACTGGACTGAGGCTGCCTGGGCAATGTGGAAATGGTGTGCAGAGACAGCACAAGGTTTCTGTACTGTTCAAGCAAAATTTATTGTCTCTGTCTCTAGAACAAGCTTGAAGAGAAAAGGGAGAGAGGGCAAGGATCCTGCAGGATGAAGGACAAGAGACTGCAATTGCTACTTCTCAAACTACAGACCCCTGATCTGAAATGCCAGTTAGAGAAAGCTGTAGGCTTTTGGACAGTACAAACTGCTTCACAATTGAAGTTGAAACTGACTTTTTTATAAAACTCTCTTTATCCCACCTTACAGGAATTTTCCCAAGAGGAACCACTGTGTTTGCCTTCAGGTGTGACAGGTTAATGCTTAGATTTCCTTTCTCCACTTCCGGTGCCAATGTGGTTTCCCAGCCAAAAAGGAGATTCTGCCAGCACCATGCTGCTGAGCTTGTCTCAGCTTTTGTGCAGTAGTGAACTCCGCAGGGAGAACTTAAGAGTGGTAGAGTAAAAATATAATGTAGAAAAAAAAAAAAATACAACAGATGAGTTCTTAGGTCAAATGTACAACTTTGACAAATGGTTGCCTCTGTGCAGAAGAGGCAGGGTGAGTGAGAGGTAAAATTTGAAGGTCACACCATCTCTTTTACTTTGGTACAGGCCTAAAACTGATTATAAAAACATAGCTCAAGTATCTGTTTGGTCAGCCCAGCCTGTGCAGATAAGTTGAAGGAGCTGGATTGTGAGAAGTGCCACGTGGCTTCTTGACATACGTTTTCCCTTAAATCTTGCTTTCCAAAATCATTAAAATAAGACGCATGCTGCTTTTAAAGCCAGAGTTTGAAGCTGCAAAATGTCTAGTGTTGTAGGTATGTGCAATAGCGAGGAAAAATCTGACACCGATATGTGTCTGTGTGTGGAGCAGTGATCCAAGGCCCCAAGCTTCATCTCTCCAAAACAGATTTTCTAAATGAAGGCATGTATCTCAGGTACTGACCAGTCTCAAGGCTGTAAGAAACACGTCTAACCTGTAGAGTCAGATACTGTGTGCTCGTCCTTGGTTTTTCTAGGAAGTAGTTGCTAATGCTGAATGCAACCACTGAGTCTGGGGGGGTGGTAACATTTAGTGTGGGTGAAATGAGTGCTAAAGCTGTTCATGTATTCAGCAGTCCCCAAGCATGATTTCTCCTGCAGAAGCCATTGATCCTATGGTAATGCCTCAGCTGAATGATGGTCAGAATGGCTTGCAAAAGAAGGGGTTATCTATGCAAAGGGCTCATGCCTTGCTCACTGCTGTGGGAAGGTGGGTCAGATGATTTTGGCAGTTCAAAGTATTTGCAAAGAGAACAGATGAAAAAAAGAATATATTTGAGAAGGGAATGGTCCCACAGTTCATGTTCCTGCTAGGACAAGTTTGCATTGTTCTGTTAATAAAAGTAATTTCTTAAGAGGGCTGGGAAAGCAGACAGGCAAAAATGTTGACACCTAAGGATATTTGCCCAAGTTTTTTTACTTAGAAGTTATCTCTTATGAGACTGATTCTGACAAAGGAAAATCTTTATGCATGTTTCAAAGTAGGAAATGACCCAGCAGTTAAGCCACCTTTGACTTTTGTTACTCACTCAGATCTCTGTTGCATGGCTTAGTATTTTAGAAAGTTGGCTAATCAACTGTAGTATTTATGTAAGCTTTTTTGTCCTGTTTGGCTATTCTGCTTGGAGAAACTTGCTGGTTTTTCACTAAGTATTGGCTGGAATACTTCAAGGGCTTTATTGTTCATAAAGGACTTTAATCAGTTTGGAACATGACATCTGTAGAGAGGTTGGTGCTGGTCTCTTCTCACAGGGGATTACTGACAGAACAAGAGGGAATGGCTTTAAACTGCAACAGGGGAGGGTCAGACTGGACATGAGGAAAAAAATTTTCACAGGAGTGGTCAGATAGTGGAATAGGCTGCCCAGGGAGCTGGTGGAGTCACCATGTGTTTAGGGGTCATTTAGATGAGATGCTGGGGGATGTGATGTAGGGGAGAACTTGTAGAGTTGGGCTGAGAGTTGGACTCGATGATCCCAAGGGTCTTTTCCAACCTGAATGATTCTGTGATTCTGTGATCCATGAGGCATGCTTGTATCCAACAGGAAGAGTACCGTAAGGGAGTGTCTTGTGCGTATATTCCCAACAGTGTCCTGTGTATGTCAGTTTTGCTGTTGACACAATTGTGTACAAAACAGGGCTCTGGAGGTGAAAGCTAATCTGACACACTCTTATAGTTTAGGAGAGCTTATTTTGCATGAAAATCAAGTGTTTGAAAACAAAGGTTTTATCCTTCAGCACGATCAGGAAAGGGAGATGATGTGGTGGTCAATGAATATAATGCATCACTGATATTATGTGGTCTAGAGACAGTGCCAGCTCTTCTACTGACTGGCCACACCACCCAAAGCAAATTGTGTGCCAAGCCTGTCTCAGTTCTGCTACCTGTAAAAGAGGGAGAGGCGCTGCTTGCCTTCTAATACCTTCACATCTGTGGGGGAGAACACGGTGTGAATACTAGCAATGAAAATATTTTTCTCTTGAGTCTCAAAACTGCTGTTGTCACAGTCCTTAGACACTTGAAAGTTTGCTATATGTGGAAATAAGCAGATCTGCACTCTGGTTAAGGTTTCTAGCCTGTGCAGAACAAAAGTTGGCACTAATCCTGTTTTTTCCTGGGAAGAAATCTTTCCCCTGGAAAATACACCCTTTTCTTTGCAGGAGGCTATGTTGACTCATGGAGACAATGGACAAAAATGACTGCTGTGGTGCTAAAGTGAATTTGAATTTTCAAACTATTTCTTTTCAGAGTTGGTATCATTCATCTGAGCAGAGGAGTTCTGAAATGAGAATCTGTTCAGGGAGCGCTCGGTTTCTACTCAAGAAATAATAAAGGAGAAGAATAAAAAGAATAATTTGTACAATATATGGAGCAATGACACTTTGAGATGCTTCAGTAAACTTCTGTATCTTGAGTAAAGCCTTTCATGTTACCTTTGGCTGTGCTTGCATAGCTGCAGCCTCTACCTCTTCATCTTGTTTGGTTATTCTTTACTTTGAAATGATTTTTTTTTTTTTCCTGTATGAATTGGCTGAAATCCCTTTCAAGGGCTTATTGATCATGATGGGGTTTACTTGCTTTGGAACAAGCCTCCGATGAGGCATGCTTGTAAGGTGCTTCCTACAGTTTACGGTCTATAGATCATAACTTTCTTTAATCTGCTTTCTCTGTAAACTTGCTGTTGCCAGGTTTTACCCAGTCTCAGCTTGTCCTACAGCTCCAGTGAAGTGTGAGGATGCAGTGAACCCTGTCCCCTCTTGAAGATGACTGATGAGCAAGGTTTGTTTAAAAAGGAGTTGTGCCAAGTTCCCCAAGATGTGTGAGTTTTGGAAACTATGCAGAAATGCCTCTTGCGTCTTAGTACTGTGCCAGTACTAAGCTCAAATCAGTTCAAGGTGGGTATTTTTCCTGCTAAAGAACATGGAAAGACAAGTTTCTGCTCATCTGTTGCCTCTTGTTGAATTTTTGAGAGATTTCACTAACTTCACAATTAAGAGATTGCATTTATTGCAAATATTTCCTGGCCTGGAAGTCTGGATGTGATTGTTTAGTTGATGTTCTGCGCAGCTGCTCACCAATCAGATTTCAGCTTTGTGCCTTCCATTATGTCTGATTATCACTGATCTGGTCAGAGGTTGTTGGGGAAACTTCTGACAGCTGTTGCCTAGCCAGTGGCTATTGTTGGTGTGAAGACTGATCTTCCTGGCAGCGTGAAGGTCCTTGAGGAATCTACACCATGACATACTCTTGCCTTGACTTCTGCTGTCTGTGTGTTTTAGCTGTTAGCACAGCACTAAGGGAGAGTAGAATAATAGAGGTGGCTAATGCACACTGGGTATGTGCAGCATAGTGGAAAAGGGAAAGTAGCAGGAGGGGAAAAAGTGTGGAAAACTTGAGTAAGGCAGGGCTTTTGGCCTGTGCAGGTGGGCACCTTGTCTTTAGTGTATAGGTGTGTTGTAGCTTTCTCTGAGTCTAGAAGAAAGCAAATTTTTAACATAAACCACCATCTTGTTCTCTGCGTAATACCCCTGAATGTAATTTTCCTGAAAATGTTGCACTCATCACCATTGTGCACTCTCCCATTTCCACCCTCTGGACTTGGAAGTTTCAGTGTACCTCACATACTGAAGAACAAATAGATCAGGAAAGACTAATTGAACTGATATATTTTTATTTCTTTACATGTATATTTTAGCAGTGTAATAAATGAAGTATTGCAAATAGATGCTTCAGATCTTTGCTTTATTAATACCTTAACTTCACCTCTTGGTCCCTAATGTCAGGCTACTTTAAGAGACTGCAGACAAGAATAGAGAACCTTCATCCCATTATGCCTCCAACATGTTCACAACAGAACACACTTGTGTTTTGGGAATCTAGGTTGGGGGATATTAATCTTCAGTGTGTCTCTGCAGTACTTAACATGCTTTAGGTGGTCCACTTCCGAACACTTTGTTATTTTTCAATATCATGTTAGAGTTAAAGATGTTTTATTACTCAATTGACTCGGTCACCTGAGCAATATCAAACCCAAGTTAGCTTTACCTGTCTGCACTATAAATAATCTTAATACCATACATTTTACATATATATAAAAAACATTTCTGTTAATGTCATAACATCTATATCTACAGTCATAACATTTACATCTACAGACATCTACAGTAAGTAGATAGTTGACTTCAAAGCTAAATTATAGAAAATTTAATTGATGAAAAATGCAGCTATTGTCAGTAGTTCATATAGCAAGGCAAATGTTTGATACCTTTTTTTTTTCTTTTCTGCAAAGCAGAAGTTATATGTGTGATGGCCAGTGCAAGACTACAAATCCCACTGAGTTCTGAATTGTTTTATTAGCACATTTCAAGAATGGAAGTAAGAGATCGGGTATAATCCTACAATTATATATTTCTTGCAGTAGGCAAACTGATGGAGGGACCATAGGCTGTTTCACAGATAACCAGTTCTTAAGTTTTTACATGTGTAAAATGTCAGATAAGCATGGATTTAGTGTGGTGGGTATTTAGCTATATGTAAATATCTTTAACAACTGTGCAATGGTCATATCAGTAGGAGGAAGTAATTCTGCAAAACTCAGTGACATCTAGAACTGTCCTTAAAGCCCCAACCTGGCTAAAGGGTCTCTGTGTAAAAAGTTTTTCAGCTATGTGGAGAATGAGTTATCAAATCACCCATGTATTATAAGAGCAGAATCATGACTGAACTCTCTTCAGATGAACCGCAGTTGTTGTATGTCCACTTTAACATTTGTGTGAGAGTTTGGGTTTCCCCAATATAAATCCTTAATCTGTCTCTAAAAGCACATCTTCAGGTGGATGTGTGGAAATGGAGAGACCTTTGTGTTAAGGCATCAAAACTAGCCATTTGCTTTGCACACAGTGTATTTATTAATGCAGTTTTGAATTCTCATTGCATTTTGACTTGTATTTATAAATATTCAACATTTATCAGAAACTGATAAGCATGTTTTGGGGGCCTTAAACAGGGTTGCACAGAAAAACAAAGAAAATAGATTGAAAAAGTTTTTGTTCTAAAAAAAGTATGTGAAATAATATCTTTACGTATGTTTTTAAGAGTACATCAAAAGCCAGAGTGCCATTAGCTGTATTAAATCTGTAAGTGCTAGAAATTAATGGAGCTGAATTTTGTCTTCAGCTCTAACATACGGACAAAAAATTATGACCAAATGAACATTTTTAGATTAAGAGTTTGAGGTATGTTAAGAATTGCAGCAAATCTTTTAAATTGAAATCTTCACATAGTAACTGTGACATTTGATTGTTTTGACTGTGAGGTCTGCTGAAATGTAAGAGCCTCATAAAGTTCAAGTGTGGGATTTTTGGTGAAGTTAGAAACCTTTCTCTTCATAATTAGACAAGCAAAAAAACCCCA